>NW_027498689.1:0-156132 GCF_021521415.1 Bidens hawaiensis | reverse complement strand
ACATCTTCATGAACAACCCGATCATTCAACATCTTTCACTTCGTTTTCCCTATCTCAATAATGTGTATCCCAAATAACTCTTTGAAGCTCTTCTACATCTCATTTGCAAAGATGCACTAATGTTTGGGCATATGATTCAGAGTTCCAACCTCCATTAATAAACCCTGTATGATCAATTTTTTCAATCTAATGACAAGACGCGTATGTTCCTCAGTAAGATCAACCTATTCGAGAATTGTCACCCTCAACAGAAGTAATCCGCTGAATACTCATAGCCAATATAACGGGATCAAAGTAGCTCAGAAAGAAGTAAACGGACAAACACTCGTATCCCACATAGTCAGGTTTCAATTCTAAACAAACCAATCATCAATCGAAGTACAATTGCAGTCTTGAACTCAGTCAAACATGGCTTTGCAATCATGAATACCACCTGAATTGCAGTAATTGTTCAAGAAATCCTTGCAAACGTAGAAATATAAGCCAATTAAGCTCATATGAAATTTTTATTTCCCCTTTTTCTGGACAAATTCAGCAAGGTCTTGAACAATCTTCAAGGTTCACAAACAAACTCCTCCATAAATTACTCGTGGTCCCCCCTCGGTCAGTCGAAACGCGTAAAAATTTGGCTGGAAAATATGTTACCAAAACTCACAAGAAAAGTACTCAATACATTAGGAACATCCTAGAAAATTTTCGCTTAAGAAAATTTTTACCTTAAACCAATGACGAATGAGCTCAAAGAACGAATGAGGCTTCATTCATCATCCCATACGTTATCCTGATCACCGTTTGTCAACCAGTCATCTCATATGTTAAGACAGTGTCCTCATAAGTTAACATTGTGTCTTCATTCGTTACCTTTGAACGAATAGACATCACATTCGTTATAAAATACTATACTCATTCGTTAAAACAGTTGAACGAATCAGGTCAAATATGTTAAGGATCACATTCGTCTGATCCAATAATGAATGAACTCACATTCATTATAAATTAACCAGACTTCATTCGTTAAACTCCATAACGAATTACCTTAATAAACTAACGAATGGCCTCCATTCGTTAAGTCCCATAAAGAATGGCTACAGTAACATAACGAGTGGGTTTTCGGATCTGAACTGTTCACCGGAAAAACGGTTTTTGTCAGAAAAATAGTTACAGGGCCGAAAAATACTGTTACACCGGAATCTACAAATCTAGCTTCTTCACTGGCAGATTCATCAAATCTTCATGATAATTTACCAAATTGATCCACGAATGTTTGGATTTCATCACGAACCTGAATCAATCATCAGTTTAACTTAATAACCACTGATTTAACACCAATTGAATCAAACAGTAACTTGCTCTTCAATAGCAGATCCTTCAATTCACCATAATTGAACACCAAAATCAACAAGAAGCTTCGTATTACCTCAACGAACATGAATATACCATCATTTCCTCAATCATACCTTAATTTGATCCAAATCTGACCAAATTTTGCCAAAACCCGATGAACACGAAGAACACCATATTGACCAGATTCATACCTTAAATTGATGCATCGAGAGCAGCCATCTACTCTGATACCACTGTTGAAACACGTTAACGAGCCAAGATCTAGCCGCTAACATCGATACATCAAATCAATGCAATTACGAATACGTTAAACGAACACGGATACTTTAAATACAATTCATAACATTAAAGGATGAAATACATTATGGTGGATACAATAAGTTATGGTGAGAATCTGACATGGTAACGCTATGGATAAATTAAGGATCGGATCTCAACATTCAATGAATATAATCATCCTATTTATAGGCATAAACCCCATTCATTATACAACACTAACGAATGGGTGATCATGTTCACGAATGGCTTTCTATTAGCAATCTCTTCATAACGAATGGGGAATACATTGACAATTCGTTATATTACATAATGAATGGTCTTATAACTTAACGAATTGTAAGTCCTTAGAACAGATCTTTCTATGTGATATCACCCAATCTCGTGGTTATGTGGAAACTAACATGAGATGATTCAAGATTATGTAAACAAACACACTAAGAACACAAAGAATATGATTCAAAACACACGATTATCTCGTCTATCTCTCATACGGCTAACCTATAATAAACCTAATTACATTGTTTATATAGGCACTATATGTTGGGATGAGAAAAAGGCTAAAGGAATATTGGAAACTTCTCAACATCTTTAAAATAATAGGCTAAGTATGGATACCGAGCAAGCTCAGACCTCCCAGCAAAGTTTTACTTATCCTAGCAAGGTATTTTCCCTTCCGGGCAAGGTTATCTTCTAGAATTTCTCTAAAGTGTTAAACCGAGCAAGGTTCACTTTGTCTAGCAAGGTAGTTCTTCAAGCCAAGCAAGGTTTGTTTTCCTAGCAAACTCTTGGTTAAAACCAAGCTGAAACCAAATCTAGCAAGGTTTATTCTTAATAAACAGTGTTCCCAGCAAGGTTGAAGGAAGTTGATCAAGAAACAAGTTAAAGACTTCTGCCGAGCAAGGTTTAACTCCTAGCAAAGCTACAGTGTTGTCAGCACACTTTTATTTGCTTAATAAGTTAATATTAACAACGAGTTTAAGGGATTCCTGAAGAACAAGTTTGCTAGTGGAACTATGTCGAGCAAAGTTTGATATGGTCAAGAGGATTGAAGTCTGCTAGGTGAATATTTTCTTTGGAAAATATTATAAGTAAAGTCTGCCAGGAGAACTGTTTCCCAGCACACTTTGGTTACTAGGTCTGCTCGACAAATAATACATACTGCAAAACTTGCCCAAGGCCATGTTTTACGCTTAGCATTTATTGTAATAGCTTTAATTATGTACGGATGATTAGGGTTTCCAGATATGGAATGTCAGGTGTCAGGGCAGGCCTATAAAAGGAATAATTTAAGGCACGCCTATGACACACGACACCTAGACCTTTCACATATTGATTTTGACGGCTGTCTTTATCACATACGGATAAACATTCCGTTCTGAAACCCTAATTGATTTCCTGTTGTTTCTGATATATTATATTAATGGAAATATTTTGAGTTACAGTGTGTTTGTTACCTTTGTGTCTAGTTAGCAACATTTAGTGTGTTAGTGTTTCCGCCATTAACATAACTATTGTTCTTTCCTAAATTAGCAAGTCGTTAACCTTCTTGTCGACACTAATAGTGTGGGTTATGACATAGTGATTGAGCGATATAATCCGGACCGACAAGTGGTATTAGAGCTTTGTTTTGCTAATTGGGTGAAGAACTGTTGCTGATTACTGTTGATTATTGCTTATTTGAAGACGACGAATGACGTCAGCTGACTACTGTTTTATTGACCTGTGACGTCAGCTGTCATGTTTTTCATTTCTCAGATCTAAAATTTGTTTGAGGTTTAAAAGTGTTTTCTCTCTTAGATCTTCATTTCTTTGTTATTATCTTGCTCAAATTTGTCAAGATATATTAGATCTGAGGATTTCATCCACAATTATGATTATTTTCAAAAGAGTATTTGAGTTTTTATTTGTCAAGTTTTTCTTTATTGTTCAAAAATATCTTATAAAAGACCAAAAATATGTCTGGATATGATGAGCAAGAGGTGTCTATTAGCAAAATTCCCAGGTTGTATCAACAGGAGAACTATATCAAATGGAAAGTGTTATTCGAAGCAGATGTATGTTACAACGATGTGGAGATATGGAATTAAATCAAGAATGGACCCTATGTGGCTGATGGAACAAACAACAACCCTACTGTTGAAGCTAAAATGAAAAAGGTTGATGACAGAGCTTTAGCCATGCTAAAGTTGGGATTGTCATGGGAAATTCTGACAAAAGTTGCTCACCATACAACAGCTAAAGCCATGTATGATGCTTTATTGGAAATGTTTGGGGGAAACACAAAATTGAAGAATATCAAGAAAGAAAGATTGAACCAACAACTTGATCGATTCAAGTATAAAGATGGTGAAAGACTGAAGTCTGTCTTGGAAAGATTCCTGACTATTGCCAATGAAATAAGGACAACTGATTATGCTGTTACAGATTATGATTTGAATACAAATTGCTTTCGTCTTTGTCAAAAGAATGGTATACTGCAAGCAAGTTCATAAGGCAGAAACCAAATTTTGCATAACTTAAGTTGGATGATGTAATTTGTTTTCTTCAAGCAGCAGAGATTGAAATTATTGAAAATGAAATGATCAAGGAAGATAAACCCTGCTTTCAAATGACCAATGCACTCATTTCTCCAATGGGAAACTTATCCACCAAGAATCAACAAAAAATTCCCATTATTGAAGAACCTATTAAGCATAGTGTTGATACTCCAAGAAGCTTTGTTGTTGGTACTTCAAACAATCAAGGTGGACAATCCAGATTCAATGTCCAATTGGTTGATGACAATGACTCATCATCTATGGCAAGTGGGTATGCACCATATGGTGGTGGTAATGTTGGTCATGGAAATGAATATCAAGCCTTGTTTTCTATGTTCACTGATTCTTATAATGCTTTTGTTGCCAAGAGCATGATCCACACTAGTGTTGTTCAAGATGACCTTGAGTAAATTGATGTTGATGACATGTAGGACATGATCTAAAATGGTAAGCTGCAATGTTGGCATTGAGAAGTAAGAGATTGTACAACAGGACTGAAAGATCATTGGTTTCATGACCAAATGATAGAATTTGATTTGACAAATATAAGGTTATCTGTTATAATTGTCAGTCACCTGGTCACTTGGCTAGGGAGTGTAATCAACCTAGGCAATTAAACAATAATCAAGGCCAGCAGTACCAACCTAGAAATTAGAACCAGTATCAGAACCATAACCAAGGTCAACAAAGACACTTCAACAACAACAATTTCAACAACAACAACTTCAACAATAGCTACAACAAGCATCAAACACAGAACCACCAACAAGTTGTTCCCCAAAACCAGAATTATCAAAATAACAACCAGAACCCTCCACAAGCTCCTACAAACAACAACAGAAACAATGTCAACAATCCTCTAAGGAATCATGGCAATGTGGCAGTGACTGCTCAACAGCAAGAAGGAGACTTTGATTGGAGTAATCATGCAAATGAAATTGAAAAGGAAATATTGCATTTATGACCAAAATTGAAAATGAAGTTGAATCATCCACATCTCAGGTGCATTCAACCTCAAAACTTGAATTACTTGAAATGATTTAATCACTAAGAATGGCAATTGGTAAGCTTGAAAGTGAATGCTTCAAGAAGCAAAGCATGATTAATGTGTATGAGGCTAGTGACATGACCTATGAAAAAAGAATCAAAAGTCTTAAGAAAGACTGCATGGACAGTTACAGAAAACAGTCTAGGTATGTGACTAAGATTGATGGATTGAAGAAGATGGTTACTGAAGAGAAAGTGAAGAATACCACACTTCAGGTTGAAAATGATTTCTTGAAGAATATAGTTTCAACTGGAAACATCTGTGGAGAGCTTAACAAAATCAAAGAAGAAGACAAATATAAGGTAGTTCCTCCACCTTTTAATGACAACTATTCATTGAAGGTTGACAAAGAAAAGAGAAATGCATATCTTAACCAGTTTAGAGATGTGTTCAAAGATAAGGAAGAATTCGTTGAAAATTACAAGATGGTAGAAGTAAGTGAAGAAGGTGAGTTTGTGGTGAAGGAAAAGAAGAATAATGAAACTTCTGTTAGTATACAAGTCTCGGAGGATGATTTAGATGAAGAATGCTTGAACAGAGATGACTTGAGTGACTCAAGTGATCAATGCTCAGTTGAAAGTGGTTCAAAAGATGAAAAAAATGACAAGTCAAGTCCACCAAGCAAGATCCTCATGTTACCAAAGATCACACCCAAAATGAGAAAGCATCATGAACAGATGAGAATGGAGCATGTGTCATTTGACATATGTGAAGGATCAAGGGGATCAAAGGTTCTGAAGAAGAAAGAAGAAACTGTTACAAGTGAACAGTTTATTCATGTTTACCTTGTGTTTTCAAGCCAAGAATTGTTTGATGTTGGTGAAGTTGAAACAATGGAAAAATATGAAAGAAGACAAGCAAGATTCAAAGGAAGTGTTGATGATCAACCAATCAATTTGGAAAGAATAGTGTTTGTCAAAAGCTCAGTTGAAAGGAAAGAAGTCAAGATTGAAGAATTTATGCCATTCTCAGTTGACTTTGATGGTTTCAAAACTCAGAGAACAATTGGTATTAACCCACCAAGACCAAGTGAGAGATTCAAGAAAGGGAAGTCAAATGAAAGTTTTAAAGGAAAAGTCTGGTGTAAGAAGTGTGATGAATATGGACACCACACAGACTCTTGCCATGAAAGATTCACATTTAAATCAATTGATGTTCCAAATTCCATCAAGTTTGGACAAGATTTTGGTATCTACCAAATGAAGTATGATGAATACCTGGGTAAAGACAAGAAGTTTGTTTATCATGTTGAAATCAATGTTAAAGACAATGGAAAGAAGAAAGCTGAAACAGTTGATAAGGAAGTCAAGAAGAGTGTCGTTCAACCAAAAAAGAATAAGCCTTCAATGAACAAACAACCTATCAGAATTGTCCCTAACAAAGAAACCAAGTCTGTGAAGTCTGATGAGCCTGATAGGTCACCAAGAAAAGAAAATAAGGGAAAACCAACTATGTACACAAAGAAGAAGCCAAGGGAGCTAAATGGTGATGAGAAGTTTTTGTTGAAGCATGGTTCTGAACCACAGGGGTTTTTTTCGAAACCAAGGAGTGAGGTTCAAGTGTCAAGAGAGACACATGTGACTTTTAATCAATAGAATGAGATTATGTGGTTGAAGAATGCAAGAGTATCATTCCATATGTGAAAAGATCAAATGAAACTGAATATGAATCAGATGAGTCTGACTCTTGTGAAGTTGTCTATGAGGACCCTAAACCCTTTCCCAATCTCAATGCAACAATTGTCATTGTTACTGATGATTTGCAAACTAATGATGCTTGTATTTCATCATCTAACTAATCAATTTTATTTGATTTATGTAGGAACAGTCCACGCCTAACAATGATGTATGGTACATGGACAGTGGATGTTCCAGGCATATGACATGTGACAAAAGGTCTCTAGTCAACTATGAAGAAAAATTTGAAGACCATGTTGCATTTGGAAGCGATGAAAATGGTGGGAAGATAGTAGGTAGAGGAATTCTGACTAATGGCAAAGTGTCATTTGATAATGTCTGTTATGTGGAAGGATTACAATATAACCTTTTGAGAATCTCTCAAATGTGTGATAAGGGTTATAAGGTTGGATTTGATGATTCTCATTGTTTAATCCTCAAACCTGAATTTGTAATTCCTCTAGATATGATTATGATGATCGCTCCTAGGAATGGCAACCTGTATGAATTGAAGATGAAGGATGCAGTTTCTAGGGGTGGAACCTGTTTTGTTTCAAAAGCCACTGAAAATGAAACCAAATTGTGGCACAGAAAGCTTTGTCATGTTAATCTAAAGAACATGAACAAACTTGTTAAGGGTGAACATGTAATTGGTTTACCTACAAGGGAGTTCAAGCTAGATGAAAAATGCATTTCATGTCAAAAGGGTAAGCAGCATAAGTCCTCACACAAAGCAAAACTTGTGAATTCAATTGACAACATACTGGAATTGCTTCACATGGATGTTTTTGGTCCTGTGAGTGTTCCTAGTATAGGAAAGAAGAGGTATTGCTTAGTGATAATTGATGACTTTTCAAGATACACATGGGTTTATTTCTTGAATACCAAAGATGAGGCTGCTGAACTTATCAAAAATTGTGTGACAATGATTGAGAATCAGTTGGATGTAAGGGTGAAGGGATGTAAAGGTGAAGGTTAAGAGAGGTGACAATGTAACTGAGTTCAAAAATGGGGTAATGGATGAGTTTTGCAACTCAAAAGGAATACTACAACAATTCAGTGCCTCTAGAACTCCTGAACAAAATGGAGTTACAGAGAGAAGAAATAGAACACTCATTGAGGCTACAACGACCATGTTAGCAGATGCTTTTCTACCTGTTACTTTTTGGGCAGAAGCCATCAATACAGCCTGCTATGTTCAGAACTGGGTACTTCTCAACAAGAGCCTAGGCAAGACTCCTTATGAAATCTTGTTTAAAAGGAAGCCCAACATCAAGTTTCTTAAACCTTTTGGTTGCAAGTGCTCACTTTTGAATACCAAGGACTATCTCAACAAGTTTTAATCTAAATCCTTGGATTGTTTCTTTGTTGGATATTCAACACACTCAAAAGCTTATGGAGTCTATGTTAAAGATCATTTGAGTGTGATTAAGTCCTCTGGTGTGATATTCAATGAAAATCAGTTTAATATTGTGGATGGAGCATCTTGGCTATTTGACCTTGAGAAGTTAATCAAGTCTTTCAAGATTTATCCTGAAGACTTTGATGAAACTTTATACAAGACAAGTGTCCATGTGAAAAATTCTGAAAAGAAAATTATTTGGACAAACTGTGGTCCAAGGTTGCTGGAAAGAGGCCTGAATATAGATTCATTAAGGATCCCTCAAATGCCGAATCTGAACAAGTTCAAGATCATGATCAAGAACATGTTATTCAAGACAATCAAGAAGTTCAAGATGTTAATGCATTGAATGAAGAAGATCCTAGTAACCAACAAGAACAGAGTCAAGAACAAGCAAACAAAGAAGCAAGATTTGAAACTTTGTTTCAAAACTTGGACATTGGATATAATGTTGCATCTTCTTCACAATAGACTACTGAAGAAGCTCCTGAATTCCATGATGCAACAACATATTTGATCATTGATGAACCTAATCTCAATGATAAAAACCTTGACTTAAATATGTCCAGTGATCATATTATGGAAACTTCCTATGTTGAAAGAAATCATCCACCTGAAAACATCATTGGGGACATTAATGAAAGAGTAACTAGAAGTGCATCTGAATTTGCCAACATTTGTTTGTACTCCTGCTTTCTATCCCAAGTTTAGCCCAAGAACATTGTTCAAGCATTAAAACACAATAGTTGTGTAGAAGCAAAGCAAGAGAATTCTGGGATCTGCAAGTGTGGGAACTTGTAGATAAGCCAAGAGGTAAGTATGCTATTGGTACCAAGTGTGGTTTCAGGAACAAGATGGATGAGAGAGGAATTGTGATAAAGAACAAGGCAAGACTAGTTGCTCTAGGCTGCCTACAAGAGGAAGGAACTGACTTTGAAGAAGTCTTTGCACCAATAACAAGGCTAGAAGCTATAAGAATCTTTCTAGCCTATGCTGCTTCTAAAAATATCATAGTGTTTCAACTGGATGTTAAATATGCTTGTCTAAATGGAAAGGTTGAAGAGGATGTGTATGTGGCTCAACCTCCAGGCTTTGAGGACCCTGATTTTCCAAATAGAGTTTATAAATTGAAGAAAGCTCTATATGGTTTACATCAAGCTCCAAGGGTTTGGTATGATAAGTTATCAAATCACTTGCTTGTTAATGGCTTTCATATGGGAGCTATTGATAAGACCCTCTTCTATAAAAGGAGAGGAAAAGATTTACTCCTTCTACAATTTTATGTAGATGACATCATCTTTGGATCTACCAATGAACAAATGTGCCTTGAATTTGAAAAAGTCATGAAATCCAAATACTGCATGAGCTCCATAGGTGAAATGAATTTCTTTCTAGGTCTGCAAGTTCAGCAAAAGAAGGATGGCATATTCATTTGCCAGTCAAAGTATGTGAAGGACATTCTAAATAAGTTTAAGTGTCAGGATCTCAAGACTGCTTCAACTCTAGTGGACACACATGAAAAGATGATTGTAGATGAAAAGGGGGAACCTGTTGATGAGCATGAGTATAGGGCAAAGATTGGTTCACTGATGTATCTGACTGCTTCTAGACCAGATATTATGTTTGTTGTATGTGTATGTGCAAGATTCCAATCTCCAAAGGTTTCTCATATGACTGTTGTCAAGAGGATCTTTAGATACTTGAAAGGAAAACCTGATTTAGGGATATGGTATCCAAAGAACCATTCCTTTGATCTAATTGCCTACACTGACAATGATTATGATGGCTGCAACATGAGTAGAAAGTCAACATCTTGTGGATGTCAATTTTGGGGTGACAAGCTAGTGTCTTGGCAGTGCAAGAAGCAAACTACAGTGTCCATCTCAACTTCTGAAGCTGAGTATATTACTGCATATGCCTGTTGTGCACAAGTTCTTTGGATTCAGAACCAATTGCTGGATTATGGTTTGATTTCTTGAACACCTTTATTTTCATTGATAATATTGTTGCATTTTTTATTGTTAGGAATCCAGTCCAACACTCTAATATCAAGCACATTGAAATCAGACATCAATTCATTAGAGATTGTAATGAGAAGGGTTTGATTGAAATGAAAAGAGTTTACACTAGTGACAATTTGGCTGACCTATTCACCAAACCACTAGATAGAACCAAATTCAACTTTCTCTTGAAAGCATTGGATATGATCAACTCTGATGAGGTCTGATTAATGATGTGTGCTTTTTGTGCTAATTGATTATCTTTAATGGTCTTGAGAGTGAAAGTTGTGCGCATTTGCATGTTTAACTGATTTATGCTTTAAATGATTATCTATGTGACTTATGTGTTTTCTGATGCTTAAGTTGCTTAAAATCGGTAAATGTGTTTGATATCAGGATAAGCTTGTTTAAATGTGATTTGAAATGATTAATTTGTGTGCTTATCTGATATTCTGAATTGCTTGGGTGATTTGAACTAATTATGTAATTAGGATAAGATAGTCCTTGCATAATCTGTCTTGGATATACATTATGTGGAGTCTGCTTGTTTTTCATATGCCATTAATGTTCTGATTACTCCTAAATATGTTAATATTGCTTGTGTCAAAACAGAGCTTTTTGTGTCAAACTTGTGTGCTCAAATGATTATTTTGCAAAAGACGTTTTTCCAAGAAAATGTTTTGACAAAATGAGCAAACTGTATGGTGTAGAGACATGATAATATTATTCAGTTCAAGATTTAAAGAAGCTTAAAAGGTGTTAAGTGAAAATTGATCCAACCTTTTGGGAAATAATAGTACATTGATTATTTATGCTGATCCTATGGATTTAATGGGCTAAAAAGACAGTCATTAATATGTATGGTTGATTTCCATGATGTGTAAAATTTGAGGTGACATAAACATAATGAAAATGCAAATCTTAATGTGGAGATACATTATTGTCTATGCATGTTTCAAGATAAATCTCTCTGGATGATAGGCAGAAAAGTGACTACCCAATCATACACGAGCCTGTTGGTATTTGGTCTTTAAAATGATTCATTTTATACATATGAAAAAGAACAAATGCGAACAATGTTTATTTTTATCAACCAAAAGTTGAGATGTTCACAAATTTTATGAAATTGCAAACATGAGGGTTAATACTAGAACTGCAGAGGTGGAGGCAATAATGTAAGTCCTTTAAACATTCCAAATGAAAGGCCTGTAAGTCCGACTTGCGTGACATATAAGTCCAACGTTCAACCTCAATGTGTTTGAAGTTTTGAAAAGAAAAAATTAAATCAAGTAAACTGTTCTATCATAAAAGGATTTTAACCAAATATCAGGGGGTTGAAGTCAAATTGGGGTGATTTGGGGAAAGAAAAATAAGCTTTGAGAAGAGATATGAGGAATCATAGCACAACGAAACGAACCATCCTTCTTTTTCACGAATAAGACGAGAGAGCCCCAATGAGAAGAGCTAGGACGAATGAAACCTTTATCGGAAAGTTCTTCGAGTTGGTTTGATAGTTATTGCATTTCCGATGGGGCTAGACGATAAGGAGCCTTGGCCACGGGAATCACGTCGGGCACAAGATCGATTCGGAATTCAATCGAACGAATGGGTGGAAGACCGGTGACATCATCGGGAAAAACGTCGGGGAAATCACGAACGATGGAAATATCTTGGATTTTCCTTTCCTTTTTTTCCTTTGTCACAGAGAGAGCTAGAAACGAAACATACTTTTGGCGTAAGTACTTTTGCGATTGGGAGCACGACATGAGATTAAATCTTCTAGAAGTAGCCTTTCCAAAGACTTTACGAATTTTACCGTTGACTAGCGGAATGCGAATGAATTTATTGAAACAAACGACTTCGGCACGGTGCAAAGATAACCAATCTATGCCTACTATGATATCGAAACTTCCCATTTTCATCGGGATGATATCGACGGAGAATTTATGATTAGCAAGGATAAGAGTACAATCGCGGACGACGGAGTTGATGGTAATGGAATTGCCATTGGCGACTTCAACTGAAAACGGTCGGGAAAGCTTAGTTCGAGGCATAGCAATTTTCGATCAAACTTCAAAGAAATAAAACTTCTATCGGCACCAGTATCAAATAAAATAGAAGCCAAATGATGGTTCACCAAAAACATACCGTTCACGACATCGTTTGCCACTTGAGCTTGATTCGCATTCATCATGAAAGCTCGCCCTTGATTGCCATGGTTGACTTGAGGTGTTTGTTGTGGAGGTGGAGGTGGTGCTTGGACTGCTTGTATGGGTTGGATAAGTGGTGCATTAAGTTGTGAAAGTTGGGGTTGATAGGTTTGGACTTGGTAAGCTTGGGTTTGGTAGTATGGTATGGTTACAGTTTGGGCTTGGTTGGCAAAGGTTAATCGGGGACAATTATTGCGGAAATGGTTAGGATCTCCACAATTGAAGCAAGCTCGGGGTTGTTGGGGTTGGTTTGGTGGATAGGGTGCATATCGGTTTTGCGAGTTTTGGGGAAAGGTTCTTGGTTGATTTGGTTGGTTAGGTTGGGTTTGTTGGGCGAATCGACAAGTGGTGTTTAGATGGCCAAGTCGGTTATAAATGGTACACTGGCGACAAGGCAAGTGTGATGGGTGGTGAATTTGGCAAGTGTTGCATAGCTAGAAAGTACCGGTATAGGGTCTTCGGTTTTGGGGTGGAGCTTGGGTTTGTTGTTGAGGTTGGGGTTGAGTGAAGGCAAAGTTTCGGTAATTAGTCTTGGGTTTCTTCTTCTTGTTGTTCTTGTGTCGGGAAGAGTTGGAGTAGTTTATGGCTTGTGGTGCGGGTTCAACCTTAGCTTGCGGTGTGGGCTCGGGCTTGGCCTTCTCACTCGGTTTCTTGAGGGTTAGGGTACCAGCCTTCACGTGATTTTCCGATAGCGCACCGGCTAAAGTGATGGCGTCCTCAAGGTTCATGGGCTTGCTACTCATAACAGAGTCCCGGATTTGCATCGGTAGACCCCCAATGTATTTGTCAAGTTCACGTTCGGTCGGGGTAACCAAGTGAGGGACAAGAATGCTAAACTCGTGAAAACAGAGTGAATAAGCGGCATTATCACCACTTTCTTGCTTTAGATTCCAAAATTCTTCCTCAAGCTTTTGGAGCTCGTGTTTGGGACAGAATTTCTTCATCATAAATGCCTTGAGATCGGCCCATGGGAGATCCATAGCCATATCCGAACCTTGGAGGTGCATAACACTACCCCACCATGTTAGAGCGGTCTTTCTAAACATGCTTGAATCAATTTTTTTTTTTTGCTTCGGGGCATTCGCTATGTCGAAACACACTCTCGATCGATTCGAACCATTGAAACAAGGTAGTCGCACAGTTGGTTCCAAGGAACTCGGACGGGTTGGCACTAGTAAATTGCTTATACAAGTAAGATGCGGGTTTAGGTTCAATGGGTGCAACAACAGGTACTGGTTGGGTAGCTTGGATTTGGGTTATAAGGCCGGGAATCACAGCGGCCATTTGTTTGGCGACGAAAGCAGCCATACGTCGGGTGGAGTTCTTGCGCTGTCTTAGTGGAGGCATGCTAAAAGATTATAAAGAAAATGGAATACGTTTTGGGTAAATGAAATGAATATGAAGGTGTATAAAATAAAATAAGATGAAGTTTAAATTTTTCTTGATTGTGAATCCTAGAGTTAGTAAGGAGAAGATGTTAGGGTTGGATAAAAATGTAAATCTTTGTATATAAACAACAAAACCGAAAACAATAGTAAATGGTTTTGAGAGGTTAAAGCTTGAAATTTTGAGATTTTAAGATTTATAGAGTCGGAAAATTGTACATGAACCACCATGATTTGATAATCCAACACTAAAAAGTTTTATAAAACAACATATTGGAGTCTAAACATATGTACGAACCACCGCAACTTTTTCATGTTTTCGACATCAAATAACGATAATAACACAATAAATCGAGATACAACGTCATGTCAAAACACTAGTCCACGAACCACGGTAGTTCTATTGTTTTGACACCGAAAAATTAAGATTGCGACCGGAACGCTCGCATTCGACTACTTAAGGTATTGGCATTTATAACACGATTTGTGGCCTATAAAACGAGCACTATAATCCAACCATCCCAGGTAAGTAAATCACCTTCGATTCTTGGAATCTTTTTGTCAAATGGTCGTTTATAATGTCTTGTTTCCTATGATGGCTACAAAAACGATATAAACGCAACCTTTAAGGGATTTTAAACAACGGGATCCAAGTTAATCTTGTAATCCATAAAACACAATGAAATCTACTTTTGCGTTTTAAGGTAAGAATACCTTGGAAATACTATGAAAGTGTGTGTATGTGAACATTTAGGATATTGGTGAATTTTAAACAAGTTTATAAATAACATGCGATATGAACAGTTAAAATAGAGTAAACACATATAAGCACAAGTATAGGACCCTAAGCATAACAATTCTAGGTCGTCACGTCTAACCACCTATCTTATTGTCATGGCTCTGATACCAATCTGTCACACCCCAACCAAAGGCGGCGGAATATGGGGCATTGTAACGATTGCCCATAAGCACATGACACTATTTAAAGCGATAATATTTAATAAACTCATTTCATTTCACAACATCGAAAATGTCACATAACAATATTCGTAACAAATCATAACAAAATATAACAAAATATAGCAAATCAAATATTGTTCATTTTTACTAATATCCTAGAGGTATTTGTGACGTTTTCTCCACAAGCTCTATAATCTACCAAGGTATAAACCTGTAACATTTCATAAAATAAAGTTTATCAACACAAATGTTGGTGAGCAATTCATAAGTTTGAGCATATAATATATAGTAAGGAAAAGCCACAAAACTAGTATACGAAACAATAAATAGAAGCAATAATTTTGATAAAATCGCTAATAGAATTACGTTAGCGACACCTAACTATAAGGGGATGCCAAATAGTCTAGGATTTAATAGTTATCGTTAATTGCATTACGTTAACGACACCTTGCTACAAGGGGATGCCAAGTAGTCTAGGATTTATAGATCAACCAACCAAAAGCGATAAGATGAAATGTTACCCCCAAAATAAAAGATAGAAAACGGGGTATGAAAGTACTCACGTTCAAGTATAAAACTTGATCTGCAAAAGATGAATAACCGGGTGGATGGAGTTTAACGAGCAAGGCCTAAATAAAAATAAAAGCCTTGAATTAGAAAGGTTGTTTTGGAAATTCTTTAAAATAAAAGATAAGAAGTGTAAATAATTAAAGTAAGGGTTTAAAAATGTAACTATTAAAGAATTTATAAAAATACCCCTTAACCTTATTATTTACTTAACCTATGTTAAGTAATAAGGTGGGTAAAATGCAAGAATGCAAGTTACTTTGGGACAAAGATACTAAAATGGGTCTTTAACGAGTGTTGGGGTTGTTGGTTCGGGTCTTGACAAATGGTCAAACCCAAAATCAACTTTCCAAAATATTAATTGTCATGAGATAACTCATTAAAATATAATAACACTTAACCAAGTATCTCTATTGTTTGAGAACTAATAACGCACGTTAAGCGAGTGTTCGGTTTTGTCGGTCCAAACTTTTTTATGAGATCAAGTTGAATCCAACATTTCCAAGTACTTAAGAAAATAATTAAAATCATTTTGTAAACTATTTTTAAAGAAATATACAAATCTTGGTAGCTAAAAACACACTTGTGTGTCTTAAGCGAGTAAAAGTCAGTTTAGTTCGGTTTGGTTCGGTTTCCATCTCACAAATAGTTCATTGATGGTTTCCACATGCCCAAATATCCAAAAATTTGTATAATAATTTATAATCGAAGAAACTTAAGTTTTATAACCATAAAGTTAAAAATAAACTATTTAAACAAAAGTTCGGTTTTGGTTCGTAGACCCTTAAAGTCATAACTATGGAACTTGTAAATAAACTAAAATGAGCAGAAGTTAAGGATGGTTAGTATGTATAAACAAGTTATATAAGTGTGTGTGTATATATATATATATATATATGAAGAACACGAAGTCCTCCATGAAGCCTTGCCTTACAAGGTCCGAAACCTCACCGACCGGAGCCGGAGAAGTAACTACGAAAGGTAACAAGGGGTATTATATTATATATATGTTGTGCCACCATAAACAAGTATTAATAAGGTTAGATAAACAAATTAGAATGAAAGATTTAACTCAGTTTAACTTTTGGAAGTCAAACACTCAAGAACTCTTAAGAAAATAACCTTGAATCTTTGATGTTTGAGAGAAATTTTTGGAGTTGTAGCAGGGATTAAAGGGTGGAAATGATGGTGTATATATAGGGGAAGGAGTTGGGTCAAAGATGGGTGATAATAACAAGTATTTGCATGCAAAGAGGGTAAAAAACAAACACAAAACAACAAAATGCGACATGATGATCTGAAGCAGGTTGCGATACACGATGTCTAGAGGGTATCCCCCATCGCGTATCGCGATGGGGTTGATTACCAGATTTCCAACTTTCCAAAAATGGCAGTTTTAGCCCCTGAAGTTCGTTTTAAGTGATTATTACGCGTTTTAAGGACCAAAAAGAATGTTTTCAAGACCCAACAAGTGTAAAATAATATTGTAACATAAAATCCATCATTTTGATTATTTCTAAAGTGTCGGTTTACAAAACAGGTCGGTTTACATAATAAAAATTTACAAAACGAATACAAATCGAGACCCGAAGTTGACGAATGTCACAGTATCTACTACTTTAGAAAATTTCATCCTGAAATTAAGACGAAGACGATGATTCAAACAAGTGTGGATACTTCTCTTTCATTGTGTCTTCTCGTTCCCAAGTGAATTTCGCGCCACGTCGTGATTCCTTTCGAACTTTGACTAACCGAATACGACTACGCTTGGTTTTCTTCTCGTTGCGATCCATGATCTCAACGGGTCGTTCAACCATGATCATCGAGTCATCGACATGCACTTCTTCGTGAGGTATATTGAGATTACCCTCGGCTAAGCACTTTTTAAGATTCGAAACATGGAATGTCGGATAAACACTGGCAAGTTCTTCCGGTAGTTCGAGTCGATAAGCTACCTTCCCAACACGTTCAAGGATTTTGAAAGGACCAATGAAATGAGGAGCTAGCTTACCCTTCTTTCCAAAACGGACTACCCCATTCCAAGGAGTTACTTTTAGAAGGACAAGATCGTCAACATTAAATTCGATCGTTTTTCGTCGTTTGTCGGCGTAACTCTTTTGACGACTTCTAGCGGCTAGGAGGTTCTTACGGATTTGATCAATGACGTCGGTAGCTTCTTGGACCATTTCCGGTCCCGTGATTTGAGCTTCACCGATTTCGTTCCAACTAATCGGGGAACGACATTTACGACCGTAAAGAGCTTGAAAAGGAGTCATATCAATGCTAGAATGACAGCTATTGTTATATGAAAACTCGATGAACGGAATGTGAGAATCCCAATTCCCACCGAAATCAAGAACACACGCTCGTAGCATATCCTCGAGTGTTTGAATCGTACATTCGGATTGACCGTCCTTTTGAGGATGATAAGCGGTGCTAAGATCGAGACGAGTTCCCAAGGCTTCTTGAAGAGATCGCCAAAAATGAGAGGTAAAACGAGCATCGCGATCAGAAATGATAGTCAAGGGTAAACCGTGTCGGCACACGATCTCCCGAACATAGATTTGAGCAAGCTGCTCGACATAATACTTTTCGCGAATCGAAATGAAATGAGCAGATTTGGTTAAACGATCAATGATCACCCAAATACTATCGTTGCCTTTTTGGGTGTTGGGTAATTTAGTGATACAGTCCATAGCAATGTCTTCCCATTTCCAAACGGGAATCGGTGATCACTCGATTAGACCAAAAGGTCTTTGATGTTCGGCTTTGACTTTTGAGCAAGTAAGACATTTAGATACAAACAACGCTACGTCCTTTTTCATACCCGGCCACCAAAAGGTAGCACGAAGATCGAAATACATTTTATCCACACCTGGATGAACGGAATACCGCGAACTGTGAGCTTCGTCAAGTATACACGTACGAAGATCATCACGATTAGGGACCCACAAACAATTGAGAAAGTACAAAACACCATCGGGTTTGGTTTAGTTCGGCACAACATGACATTTCGTCGTACATGTTACCTTCTTCAACGGAGGCACGTTGAGCTTGAAATATACGGATTTGAAGATAGGTTTGAACAACGACGGTTAGAAACAGAACGGATTTGACATTAACCTTTCAACTTAGGGCGTCGGCTACAACATTCGCTTTACCGGGATGGTAGCGAATCTCGCAATCGTAATCACTAAGTAATTCGGCCCATCGTCGTTGTCTCATGTTGAGATCTTTTTGGTAAAAAATATGTTGAAGGCTTTGATCAGTAAAAACCACAAATTTCGTACCATAAAGGTAATGTCTCCAGATTTTGAGAGCGAAACAACGGCACCAAGTTTGAGGTCCTGAGTCGTATAGTTCTTCTCGTTGACCTTTAGATGCCTTGATGCGTAAGCGATGACTTGACCTCGTTGCATGAGAACACAACCAAGTCCTTTATTTCTCGAGCAATCTATTCGAATAAGATAAGTATGTAAAGTATGATTAAATATAAAAGTATGAAAGAAAGAAAGAAAGAAAGAAAGAAAGAAGATGTATACTTATGTATGTATGAAAGAAAGATAAGCAAGTTAAGTATATAATATATATCTTCGGATGTGTATGTATAAGTACGTGAATGTATTATATGTTACCTGATTAACTAGAACTTACTTAGCGTAGCTGACTTTTAGTATGCACATAGGTAAATAGGTTGAGGCAGTTAGCTTGAGGGAGACACATGGCAGGATCTGAAGGGGCTGGCATCTGAAGAAGGATTTGTCATGATGTTTTTAATAAGCTATCTTATGTTATGTTTTTAAAAACAAGTTTTGAATGTTTTGTAACGAGTGGTTGACTTTAATTATTATTTCCGCAAAAGTTTTTAATTAACTCTGATATTTAGAACTGTGTTTATGAGTAGAACCAATGATAATGTAGGCACCGGGAACATGGCTTTACAAAAAGTAGCATTTTCCGATGATATTCCGACCAAAATTAGCGGTTTTCGGCGAAATACCATTAAAATTTCCAGCAAGATTCAAGCCAATTTCCGACCAAAATGTGTTTATGTATGTATAAAACTGAAAATTACATATAAAAATGTGTGCATGTTTATATAAAACTAAAAAGTTATACATTAAAGTCCGATCCGATTAATCCCGATTAATCGCTAGTCCCCATCCCACCGCCTGACTAGCGACTAACGATTTTTAAAACACTGGTCTATAGGACTGTGTGGGCCTGACTATGTGCATATAATTAGTGTGCCCGTCTATAGGGTTGCTGATTGTTTCGAGTATGAACTAAAGGTTTCCCTAAAAATGTTTTAGCGTCATCGTGTTCACAAGCATGTGTTTCTGACGTATTTTATAAACTGTTTTACAGGTAATGAAGAATAACGAATATAAGATAGTGGCTTAGCCATTAGATGATCTGATGGCTCAGATGAAGTTCTAATAATGTACATATACCACCATGAATCAATGAGGAGCTTGAGATGCAAACTCTCGCAAAAGCAAGAGAACATAATCCCATATCAACTATATATATTCAACTCACATTAAAATTCAAATTAATCCCCAGTCAACACCCTTATAGCTCCCAATCAAGGGTAGCCTTTGGTAAAGATGAGTTAGCATGTATCTCAAAATATACAATTTCAAACTTGTACTATGAATTAGGATGTGCAACAATCGAATTACACAATACTATTATCATTTAGGTTAAATCATAAATAGTCTATATTAATTCATCGATATTCCAGGTAACAAATACATTGTTACAACACCCTTCTACAAAGCCTACCTCGAAGCACGAGTACGTTAAGAGTACTAAGTCTAAGACTATCTTCAGTACTACGTGTGCTCTTAACTGTCACGTCATCTGCAACATAATATCCTTACCTATTTAATTTCCACCTCATCACCTATCCATTACACATAATATTCCGGCGCGAGTCCAAACCCTTGTCTAGCTTGGCAAATACAAGAGTAGATGGGCTTCTAGGTTTTAAAAAAGAGAGAGAGAATATTGAGTTGTCTTTTATTCGGGTCGGGTCATACGATTAGAACCGCATCCCCAATATTTTTGTAGTAGTAATAACCTAATTAAAACCCTTAACTTAACCCCTTTCTTTGTTCCAGCGGCCGTTGAATATCATAAATTATAATAATCGTTTTTTCTGTTGTCATCATGAGCTTTCCGATCAACAATCGCAGTGAAGAAGAAGAAGAAGAAGAAGAAACCGACACAAACCTCGCATTTTTCAATATTTACGGCCCACAGGTTACATCTTTAATCTTAACCTTATTTTTGCATATTAATGCTACATTAACTCCGGATTATTGCAGGCAAAAGCAGGTGTCGAGTTTAAGACCGCGGAATTAAACTCAACTTTGAACTTGGAAGTAGGTTTTACTGTCTCATAAAGTTTCATCACAAAAGTTTAAAATAAATCTTGTGGTATTTTTTTAAATGGCAGGATGTTCAGGGGCTTGTCACATGGGTGCTCGCTGAGGGATTCATGCCATCCTGGGTTTTCATTAAGGTTTCCACTTCTCTATTCATCTTATATATGTACACCATCAAAGGATCCATAATGATATCTGTTTTCTACATAATATGCAGAACAAACCTTTGATTCAAAAAGTGGTTATGCTTTACGTTCCCGGTCTTGATGCGGCAATCTATCTCTCACAGTCTAAAATACTACGCAGTTTAAAAGAGTGCTGTGGTATTCCAAGGCCCGTGCTAGCACCTAGGTTGGATGCTGAATTACAACACTTTGTCGATATGCTTTTGTTTCTAATTAACAGTAATAATGTGTCAGATATGATTACGCAAGTTAAATTATTTCAGTAACTCAATTGTTCTTTTTTCTTGTGCTAGCTGTGTATCAGATGGGATGCGGACTATAGATGCCCTTTTAACGTGCAGGATTAAAAGAAAACGGGAAGCTGCTGCTACATTTACAAATAAATCTGGACCAGGTATTTTAGTTTTAATGTATTTTGGTAAATGCTATACGACAAATAACGTTAATAACAATAATGGCCAACTTTTTCAGATTCAGGTCCTGTTTGTGATCATATGTCGTTGTCTGACCTCAAGCAGATAATTCCATTTCCTTTGTCATACTATACGCTTACAACAAAGGAATTAGAAGACAATGGATACATTCATGATCAACCAGGTGACTACCCCTGGTTGAGTGTATTTGTATATTTACTTGCTTTTTAATTAATTTGTGGATAATGTACTTACAGGTTTTGTTTCAACTCTTCCCGCGCCATCTGGAAAGCCCGTTCATGAAATGGTGGGAGTTGATTGTGAGATGGTAAGGATGTGGCCAACATCTAAGTGAAAACTCACTTTACATGGTGTTTAAGTAGCACTGCATAATTTGTTTAAAAGCTTCTAAATTTATGTTTTAGTGTATTACAAGCGAAGGGTTTGAGCTTACAAGAGTAACACTGCTAGATTATAAAGGACAGGTAAAGACTCTTCTAATGTGTTATTTTGTTATCATATATTTTAAGTTGTAATAAAACAGCAGCTGCAATAGTTAAATCCCTCTTTTTTGGATTGAGTGTTTCTGTTTTTATGTGAACCGTGTCATGATTTTTGTTCTCTTTCCAAGCAGAAGTTTCAACTACTAAAATGTCTGATATTTTGCAACCACTAAAGTGTAATTCAATCATCTATGCAATGACACAGTTAACTGATTGTTTGAATCATAGTCACATAAATCGCGGTGCGCTCCGGTACGGGTACGCGGTTCGCTAGGCTAGACGAATTCGGTACGGAGGGGGGTAGGTTCATTTCGGTACGAACCGGTACGATGTACCAAGAAGTGCGGTTCGAGGGAATTAAAAAAAATAATATAAGTTATATATCTTTCAAAAAATTAAAGTTAGTTATTTAAAAATATAATTTTCATTTTATTATTTATATATATACACAGATATTCAAATGTAATTTTATGAAATAGCTATACTATATTGTAAAATATAAATTTGAGTAGTAAAGTATAGGGTTATATTTAATAAAAATACAAACGTGAGGGTGAAAAATGAAGTTTTATGAAAAAAAACTGGCAGCGGCGCTTCACTATGACTATCTTTCTAGGGTTTGGGTCATGGGAGCCAAATGTGGAACCCAATTTGGCTATAGCGATTTCAATTGAGTATAATTCGCGAATTCATAATCAATTAGAGCGACGGACCAGCGTCAATTGGTTCACGAATTAAGGTTTTATGGATCGAACCGTACCGGATAATTGGGTCGCGAATTCTCCGGCGACCGGAACGCCGGCGAATTGCGATTGGGTACACATCGTACCAATTCGAAATTCGTGGGTATGCTAGCGATTTATGTAACTATGTTTTGAATTATTGCAACTTAATCTAGCCATTTCTTAATTTTCATTCATATGTTTTAATTACTTTATTTTGCAGGTTTTGTTGGATAAATTGGTTAAACCACCAAATGCAATAACTGATTACAACACCAGGTACTTTGGTCTTCATGAATGTTCACATCAGCAAGGGTTTTGAGTTTTTTTTTATGTTTCTGTTGAATGTGTGTGTATTATAGTCATTTTATTGGGGTCTTGGGGAGATGGGAGAAGAGCACTGTTTTTTGCATGAACATGAAAAACAAAATAAATCATTCATTTTCAATCTTAGAAAATTTATAACATATGAAAAATGGTTGAAATGCAATGTTTAATTGTCTTTCTTGAAATACAAAAAATATGACCAAAATTAGTTTATTTATACAACCTACACATGTGCAAGCCATGTGTAGGTTATATTACCTACACACAACATACACATGTGTATGTAAACTTATGAAAATAATAAGAAAAAAACACATGACAAATTTGTTGAATGTTTTCTTATGTTCATAGCATATGCATTTATGTGTAAGAAGTAAAGTTTTAAAAAATACTGTTGATCAAGAAATAAAATGATTTATATCTTGCAATAAGTTAGTGTTCTGTAATAAACCTCACCCTGATACACACACACTGATACATACCTGGTCCCTTAGAATATATTCCTGCCTAAGCCCATGTTACCAAACAAGCGGGAACAGTTTAAGCAGAAATTAGTGGGGTAGTTATGTTCTAGAACCGTCAATTAGGTTTAGTATTAATAGGGTTATCTTTGTTTTATTAGCTATGGATGTTTATGTTAATTAGAATTAGGGTTCTTTAACCTTGTAATTGGAGATC
Source organism: Bidens hawaiensis (assembly GCF_021521415.1). Classification (NCBI taxonomy): domain Eukaryota; kingdom Viridiplantae; phylum Streptophyta; class Magnoliopsida; order Asterales; family Asteraceae; genus Bidens; species Bidens hawaiensis. The sequence goes on along the minus strand of NW_027498689.1, from coordinate 132,503 downwards.
AAGCCTATCTCGAATGTGGCTATTATCTTAATTTCAGTACTTTAGATTTCCGGTTTCTATCATTGGTTCCATTGTCGGGAAATCGAAGATGGTTGCCAACAACCGTTCAGTTCTACCATCACCCAGTCAGGCTGTTCTGGCTAATCAATTAGCAGCCATTGCAGACTCACTGATAGCCTTGAAGGAGGATATCGCAGAGATCATGGCGGTTTGGATAAATGTCAACAAGGAATCTCACAATCCACTACTGGATATGGCTAAAGAAGAGGTCCCAAATGAAGATTGGGTAAAACCTGCTTTCGGTATTCAATTGGAAATTGAAGATAGTGTTCAATTGAAGATAGAAAATGTTGTTCAGTTGAAGACCGAAGACCGATCTGAGCATGTTTTGGATGTTCAATTGCGGGTCAAAGATTTGGAAAGAGACCAAAATACAGTGAAGTTGTTGCATACCAATTTACATGTGGAAAATTTGGAAGAAAATCAAACTCACGTGAAATTATCTCTTCCTCACATGACTTCATGGGTTGATGAAACTCACAAATGGGCTAAAGTTGGTCCAGATGTGTTGAAGACATGAAACGAGGGCTACATTTCTCATCATCAAGTGTGGGCTAGCCCACTTGCACACAACAAAGTTACCAATCGGTTCAATATATGTCTCATCTCTACCATAGTTCATTATTTCTTGAAGCATATTGTTCGAAGATTATTGGAGGCACAGATCTTGGCAATTATTGAATGGCTCATTGCTTGGTGCATCATTTTTTTTTCCCAACTTGAGGACAAGACGTTTTACCAGGCACGAGGTATTGATACATACCTGGTCCTTTAGAATATATTCCCGCCTAAACCCATGTTACCAAACAAGCGGGAACAGTTTAAGCAGAAAATAGTGGGGCAGTTATGTTCTAGAACCGTCAATTAGGTTTAGTATTAATAGGGTTATCTTTGTTTTATTAGCTATGGATGTTTATGTTAATTAGAATTAGGGTTCTTTAAACCTTGTAAACTGGAGATCGCCCATCTCGAATCGGGCCACTATTCATTTTAATTTCAATATTCAAGTTCTTAATTTCGAGGTTCTATCATTTGGTTCCATTGCCGGGAAACTCAATTGGGAATTTCATATATATATATATATATATATATATATATATATATATATATATATATATATATATATATATATATGGGAGGGTTATCCTAAAAACAAGTAGTTTCCTAGGAAGATTAGGAATAAATCATAGTCATTGGATAATGTTAATCAATGGTTGAGATTTAAAATTATCAAAAACTGTCATAGTTTCCTAGAAATACTCTTTTACCATTATAATCGACATAGTTTCCTAGATTTGTTCTTTCACCATATGTTGTAATGCCACATGTTAAAAATCTATTGGTTCTTACCATTCCTAGGAAACTCTTTCTTTTTATTTGAACCCTTTTCTATATATATATATATATATATATATATATCATTTGAGAACTTCAAAAAAATTAAGAACTTCTAGGAACTCATAAGAAACAAACATTTTTTTAATTTTTTTCATATATTAACATTGTTTAAGACTAGTTTTACCATATTTTATATATAAATTTGTTATTACATATATAAATCACAAGTTTATATATGTGTAAAATTTATGTAATAACAAATTTACATATATGCAGAAAAAATTTTAGATGTGTAAAAACTAATTTTCATAATTGTAATTGTAATTATAGATATATAAAATGATAAAACTACACTCAAATAACACTAACGTACAAAAAAATTTTTAAAAAACGTTAATTTTCAAGGGTTCCTTCAAGTTCTTAAATAATTTAAGAGTTATGTAATGATAGTAATCCTATATATATATATATATGTATATATAGGGTTATAATCATTTAAGAACTCTTATTTTTGATAAGAACTCTAAGAACTCCATTCAACCCTTAGATCATCTCATCAATGGTTAAAAACAATTGTGGCATTATAGTAATTAAATTAAAGTTAAAAGGTGATTAATTATACAAGAGAAGGGTATTGTGGTATTTTATTAATTAACCCTTAAATTTCTCACCCTCTCAATCACGGTTACATAGTAAAATAAAAAAAAACCGTAATCCTTCACATACTTTCACGCATAATCTCATTCAATCCATCTAGAAATCACGAACTAAACTGGTTTTCTACTCATCTATAGTAAACTACTATTGCTCGTCACTATCACTACTGATTTGTGAGGGTTCTCTCAATAAATCATGATTTATGAATACTGCATTTTAGATTCTTCATTGCACAGTGTCATTGCGGTTATAGTGAGTAAATATATTTGATAGTATTATATTATAATCTAATACAATAAACAATGTTCATGAAGAGATAATCATTAACCAATACTTTGCAATAACTGATGTCCGCGTTTAAACTACGCAACACAACCATCAGGCCAAGAGTTAATTTAAGCTTTAATTCTGATTGCATTTGCTCAACATTTTATGATTTTAAATTTCATTCTTTCTTTAATTATGTTGTTTTTGTATTTATTTACATATACGTAAATAGTTATTTACACATGTGCATAACAATTACATATATGTAAATAGTTAACTTTACACATATGTAAAACAATGTTCCATGCATAAACAATAATTGTTTTTAGTTTACTTATATTAAAATTATTTTTAAATTTAATTTTACTTTTATTTATTATTTTGACAGTCAAAGAGTTTTGTTTTAATTTTCAAGTTATTTAAATTAATCATTCTTCACCATTTTATTAAGTTTTTTAGTCATTGGCGTTTATTTTCACATTCGTTATGGTTTTTACAATTTTTGTTTCAAGTTTTTGATTCAATTGAGGTGTTTGGATTGCTTTAAAAATATGACGAAAATCAACCAAAAAGAAATAGATGAGTAGAAATGCATATGTTTAGGTTAAAGAAATATTTAAATAGAAGTAGACTGAAAGTCATTTGCATATATGTTAACAATATTTATAGTCTTGTTTTTCGTTTCTCAGTTAACACTTATATATAAGTAAATTATTTTCATAAACAAATATTTTTCCTATCAGTTCTATTCCGTCATTTTGTTAGATAATATGAAGAAATATTGATTACCTGATTAATTAGTTTAACAGAGGAGAGATAATAGGCAATTATCTAATTACTAAAATGGAGAGAGAAACAAATTCATAGTTACCATTGTACCCTTCTTATTTATTTTAAAACATTCAAAATTAAAACAAAATGAGTGGTCTACATTGTTTCCTAAAGTTCTTAATGAAAATGGAGTTCTTAAAAGAGACTAACCCTATATATATATATATATATACACATATATATATATGTGTGTGTATGTGTATAATGAGATCTTGGTTTAAAAGGTTTATTGTCATTCAGGTACAGTGGAATAACACGTGAGATGATGGATGGAGTCACAACCACCCTTCAAGACGTTCAGGTTTCCTGTCTTTTAACTGCTATTTGTCTTGTCTAGTGTCTTGAAAAATAGTTAGTACCAATAACACTGTTTTCTAAATTAACCAACCATGCTTTTGCATTCTATTTCAGGAAGATTTTATACAACTTGTTAACAAAGAGACAATTTTGGTTGGACACTCGTTGGAAAGCGACTTATTAGCTTTAAAGATCAATCATAGTTTAATAATCGACACTGCAGTTTTATACAAACATTCACGTGGTGGAACATACAAAATTGCTCTTCGTGTGCTTACTAGGAAATATCTTTCTAGAGAGATACAAGATTCACGAAACGGGCATGATAGCATTGAGGATGCGAAAGCGGCAATGGATCTAGCCTTTTTAAAAATAAAAAATGGTAAATCACTTGATTTCTTTTGTTTTATTTGTGGTTAATTGGTTGGTTTCAAAAGGAGCATCTCGTGTACTTATAGGTAAAAAGGGTCAAAATTAGTGTTTGTGGGAGGTTGATAAGTAAAAACAACCAAAGGGATGAATAGGTTATAAAAGGTTTATAGTTTTCTTGATAAAAATATATTTCAGTTGATTTTAATTGAAATATAGCCTGAAGTGGCCCCAAACAACATACTGACACTGAAATAACCGAACCCAATAAAAACCTAATGGTTTGCTTCTATGTTTTTAGAAAGCCAATTTTTTATCTGCTTACGGTTTTGAAATCAACCAAAACCCAAAAATTCGAACCAGTTGGAACCGAAAAATTGATTTCAAAGTAATGTATAAGAAATTAATAAATATTGTTGCTAAAAAATAACAGATACTAATATGCAATAACCAATTAATCATCAATTGATAAAAACAATTGGGCCCGTGCCCAAGCGCTTTATTTTGGGCCCCAAACTTTTCAAGCCTAAATGAAACCAAACCAAACCCATTGTGCAAACCTAAAAATCGAAAGCAAACGGTTTTCAAAGAATCCAAAAATTGGTTTTCGGTTTTAGGTTCAGTTTGAGCCGAAAGCAGATCGATGCACATTATGATAAATGACGATGTAAAGTTAAAAGTTCAGAACTTAGATTTTATATATGTGATTTAATTTTTTAAGAAGCTGTAAATTATGATAAATGACAATGTAAAGTTAAAAATTTAGAACTTAGATTTTATATATGTGATTTAAATTTTCAAGAAGCTGCACATTATGTTAAATGACCATTTATATGTAATTCATTTTTTGATAATTTGAAACAGGACCTGATTTTGGTCGACCTCCATCATTTATGAGAAAAAAACTCCTTACAGTTTTAAGTGAGTCTGGAAAAGCCTCGTCTTTTATTGATAATATATCGATAGTGAAACGATACGCTTCAGAATTGTCACATTCTATTCCGGTTGTTTCTGATCATGAAGCTGTTTCAAAAATCATCAAAGAGGTAATGTGTATTATTCTTGTTATTAATATAATATTATTACAGCTGGTAATGTGTATTATTCTTGTTATTAATATAATATTATAAAGCCCATTTGGGTAATATTATATCTCTAATTGGTATCTAATTTGTGACCGCAGGTAAAAAACGAGAAAGTACATTTTGTGTGGGCCCAGTTTACAGAACTAAGTTGTTATTACACGAAACAAGCAGAGGATTCGGAGGCGTTGAATAAAAAACTTGCTGAGATGATTGCATTGCTTACTTGTGATAATAAGTCAAAGGGTAGAAAAAGTATTAAGTATACTGTCGCTCCTGATTTGAAAGACGTTCTTAAACGCATTAACTCAAGAATTGACAATATTTATTCTAATTTGCCGACAAATGCGATGCTAATGCTATGCTCGGGTCATGGAGATACTGCAATTGTTCAAAGGTATTATATACTTCTAAAATCATATTTTCAAGTTATTCTTCTTCTTTGTATTCAAAAGTTTAGGTTTTGAATTTTGATTATATATAAAGCGACAATGTTCACAAATAACGTGTTGAAATTACTGTTTTTGCATGCGCATGGATGAAGATTGAGGAAAATGCTTGTGGAAAAAGTGGACACGGATATACCTCGGGATCATCTTGTGAAGGTCCTAGAAGAGTTGCAGGCGCAGGCCGAGGTAGGTTTGTGTTTTGTGGGTGTCAAACAATGAGCATGTCATACATTCTTGTTGTAGCTTGTAACCAGGAGGAACACACCTATTTTTGGCATTAGATAGGGCATCAATTTACATTAAAATTAAGGAAAAAGGTAATATGGGTTTGCTACATTTGGTTTGTTGATTATGGGGCTGAAGAATAGCAATAGAGTGGAGGTGCTAAAATGGGTGGGATTATATTAGCTAAAAACGGTTTGGGTTAGAACCAGTATGTATGGTTAAAGCGGGTCATGTTACAAGCCATAACAAAGAACGTGTCGAAACTCGCAATCTAAAATCTATGTGAATTTAGAAGTTAGAACAGGCAAAAACGACGTGTACATCTACCGACCACCCGTACTTACACCGGCGTGTACACCATACCAACTAGTGGCATTACAACTTACAACCATCTCCATAATCAACTACTGCCACTAGGCTGTGATTAAATTAAAACTTGCTTACATATGCTAAGGAATATGAGTTTGTATTATAGTTTCGAAGGAAAATGTGAATAATTGCATACTTGATTATATTTCTATATAAAGTTTAAATAAGAAACTGTTGTAAAATGAAAGACATTTTGTTTGAAACCCTTTTGTCCCGAAAGTCTATTATGACCCAAGCCTAGTATACTCGCTACTCGGTCAACCTGTTCCAAGCATTTTCTCAGACTTAGTTACTATGCAACAAATTGCATATACAAATTATCAACAGTGTTGAAGCATGGATCTTGCCAACAGTATTTGGTCTTCCTGCCTTAGCTTGAACTTGAATACTGCTAATAAATATTGGAGGAAAATAGTAAAATTTTTCGGAAAATGAGTCTTCAATAACTTATCTTGTTATATTATTGAGCTATCTGTTTGCTTGTTTACTTACCTTTTTGAGAGGCTACAACCATTAACAAGGCTTAGCAAGTAACTAAGCATTAAAACAGACCCCCAATTCAAGAAAAAGAAGCCAGCAAACAAAACCACCAACTATACCATAAACACACACCTAGCATTATTTAGTGGCGTTTGGTTACCAGAATTCCTTTTAAAGAATAAATTATATGGAAGAAGTTAAAACAAGGCGGATTTATGATTTAAATTTATTAATGGAATTAGAATTTTGTGATCGTTCGCTTTACAAAATCTTAATGTTAGTTTTGTTAAAAAATTTTAATAGAATATGGTAATTGTGGGGTGTTGACGATGGAGGCGGCAACGATGACGGTGGTGATGGTGAGGGCGACGACGTTGGCTGCGCTAGCACCAGATACGAAGATAGTCTCGGTGGCATGTATGGTGGTATTGGTGAAAAACTCCAATTCTTTTTTATTTAACTCCTTCAGTATTTTAAAACTAATATTTAATACTTTTATTTGAATAAATTTTTGGAAATCTATTAAACATGTTATAACGTCAATTCAGAGTCCAATCCTAGCAAATTTAGGAAATGAAATTTGAATTCCAGTTATGTAGTTCAAAATTAATAATGCAATTGAGGTGTGTTAATTTAAAGCTAAAGATGCACATAAAAAATTTATACATAGTGCCTTAGACGTGACGTATAAAATAATTACGTAACCGGTTCACTTTTTCTCTCCTAGCGTTTTGATTCTCTTATATTCTTGATATACAAATATATTATATAATTTTTACAGTTATCCGACTTATTAAATTTTCAATTATATAATAAACTAGTCCTAATGTTTTAAGGTCATAAGTTTATCAATTTCGTATGTTGAATTTGGTAGTATCCCTAATGTTTAAGATTACAATTATTTGATTTATTTAAAGCCTTCTTTACGACGGAGGTTGATAGTATCTTTGATTGCATTAAATTGTTTCCTAAGAAAACTTCATATGGAGGGATGGTTTGAGAACACAACATGTTTTGGATGCTCTTTGTGGAAGCGAGCCTACTATTGCCACTGATCTCGTATGCGCTAGCACTGCAGTGGTTAATTTATGGTTATGAGAGAGTTGCATGTCGACTTTGGCAAAGTTTGTAGCGCCTTATCCTCTTACGCCGCTATTAAACCCAACAACGGGATTCGACCTATTGCAGTGAGTATTATATAGAGACGTCTGGCTTCTAAGGTTGCTATGAAGGGTATTGGTAAAGAAATGGCCAAGTGCCTTAAAATTTTCAGTTTGGAGCTGGTGCGTCGAGTGGCGTTGATGCCATATTAAACACCGCCATAGTGTATTGAGTGAATGTCACGCCAATGGGTCTTTTGCAATACTTATAGTGGATTTTTCTAATGCGATTAATATGGTGGATAGATTAGCTTTACTTCACGATATAAGGGTGAGGTGCCCTTTTATTTTCTTGCATGTAGAATTCATATACTTATAGCCATCAAGATTGTATCTTGGAGATGATCATATTTGGTCCTTCACAGGGGTTCAACGAGAAGACCCGTCAGGACCACTTCTTTTTGTCCTTGTTTTGCAACCCCTTGTGCATCATATTATATACAATGACAAGTTTTTTCTCTCATGCTTGGTATCTTGATGAGGGGCTTTCATTGGAGATTCATAGAAGATTACTAAAGTGTTGGATATCATTAAGGTGGTGGGTCCAACTTTTTATCTTGAACTGAATATTAAGAAAACTGATCTATTTGGCCTTCTGGCATTGGCGATAAATATTGTGACGGGTTATTCTCTGTTGATATCGAAAGACCATTATTGGGGGTGAAGCTTATTGGAAGGGTTGGGCTGTTAGCAAAGACACCTGATTTATTAATGGGTTAGCAAAGAAGAGAGCTGATGTGCTTTCTCCCCAAGCTTGGTGACCTGAAGAGTGAGTTACTCTTGCTTTGTTCATGTATGGGTATTGTCAAACTTTTCTTTGGCTTGAGGACGTGGCAACCGACCAAACACACATTATGAATGTAGCGTTGTTCTTTGACAAAGGATTGTGTGGGATGATTGAGGACATTGTACTATGTGGAGACCCTTTCTTTGGAGGCGTCCAGTAGTGACTTGTTTCCTTACTTATTAAAGGGGGAGGGGGGTTAGGGTTGTATTCGGCAATAAATGTTTTACCCTATGCCTTTGTGGCCTCGAGGGCCCAATCGTGGGTGCTTCAGGACCACAACTTACGAGACAACAATATATATGGTATGGATTTAAATTATTCTTGTGTTTTGGCTTGTTTTCGTGATATGATTCAACGTTTCGACTTCAATGGTTCTAACAAAGACCACCACCACCCCCCCTCCCCAAAAAAAATGCCAACATGCATTGGTGAGTGCTCCTTATAGTAAAATTATCCACGAAATGTAAACACAGTATGGCATGACACCTAGACAAAAAGTCTTTTTAAGTGTATAAGAGCACCTCATGCTCAAGATTTTCTTCTTGCTACCCCTATAAAAGGGTTACACTAACATATGTCGTTGGTGGAGTATAATGTTGGAAAATTTGTTACGTGTGCTTTAGTAGGTTGTTATGACACAACAAATGCACACTAATAGACATTAATGAATGAGATATCAATGTGTGATTGTGTGTATTTGAAAGAAAATACTATAGTGGTGTATCCCACACTGGTGGGATGAAAAACTTGTGCCTTGTTTTTCCTCTATAAATCGAGAGGTAAACTAAGTTGCAACACACACCAAACCTTACACACAACACAAGCATTGTTGCAAGGTTTTTCCAACTTCTTCTTCTTCTACATTTATGGTTTCTTTTATTCGAACATTTTTCAGGTTTACGGTTAACTCCGGCAGTACTACTGCTCCGGCTGTTGTACCCTGGGAAACAACGAGTTCTCTTGGGAGACTCGAAATATTGTTTTAAGGGCCCCGTGTTCAACACGATCCTCAGCCAAACCGTTTATATTTTTTTTTCCGTATTGTATTTGGTTTATTTCTTTGATTCTGTATTGTATTTTAGATTCTTGTATTGTATTGTATGAGTAATAAAACTGTTTGTTAATTTTCTGTTTATTTACTCAATTCACGAATTCGGTTCCTACAATCTTAAAACAATATTTTTAAAACCGTTTCGTGAAAACTTTGTTTAAATTTTCAGAAACTATTATGTTTTGATCCAAACGTGTTTTGTTTCAAAATAGTATATGTTTTAAAAACAGTTTTTTCTTTTCTGTTTTGGTCTCAGAATCAAGAATTGGATCTTCAAAGTTGGACTTAGACAGATTCGTTCTTGGTTTAACATTCTGAAATCAGAAAAGGCTCCTTTTTGGCTGTTTTTGGCTATCTAGCACGAGATAGCTTATCGTGAAAACTTTGTTTAAATTTTCAGAAACTATTCTATTTGGATCCAAACCAATTTTGTTTCAAAATAGTATATGTTTTAAAAACAGTTTTTCTTTTCTGTTTTGGTCTCAGAATCAAGAATTGGATCTTCAAAGTTGGACTTAGATAGATTCGTTCTTGGTTTAGCATTCTGAAATCAGAAAAGGCTCCTTTTTTGGGCTGGTTTTGTTATCTCGCACGAGATAAAGCTATCTCGCACGGGATAAATTTATCTGGCAAATTTCAGAATTTTCAGAATTTTTTTTCTAAGTTACTAACTTGGTCTGTTTTCTGTTGCAAGAATGACAGGACCAACCCCAAACACTTCTAATGCTACCCTTGTTGTCCATTTGACTACCCCAGCCAATGTGGGAGCGACCACAATGGCTAACCATGCTGAAAAACCCGAAAAGTTCACGGGTGTCCACTTTAAGAGGTGGCAGCAGAAAATGTTTTTCTACTTGACAACCTTGAACTTAGCACAGTTCTTGGAGAAAACAGCCCCCATACCTACTGCCCAAGATGATGCCCAAAGTGTGAGTGCTTTGGACGCTTGGAAACATTCTGAATTTCTCTGTCGCAATTACGTGCTCAATGGTTTGGCGGATCCATTGTTTAATGTCTATTGTGGGATAAAGACTGCCAAAGCACTATGGGAGTCTTTAGACAAGAAGTATAAAACCAAAGATGCGGGAACAAAGAAATTTGTTGTGGCCCGTTTTTTGGACTTTAAAATGGTTGACTCCAAGACTGTGATCACCCAAGTCCAAGAACTACAAGTTATATTTCATGAAATTCATGCCGAGGGTATGACACTTAGTGAAACGTTCCAAGTTGCAGCCATAATTGAAAAGTTGCCTCCTAGTTGGGTTGAGTTTAAGAATTATCTTAAGCACAAATGAAAGGAGATGACTATTGTCTTCGAATTGAGGAAGACAATAAAATGGCTCAAAAATCAGCTCGTGTGGAGCCAATGGCTAAGGCCAACATGGTTGAACTTAGACAATCTTCTTAGGGGGGGGGGGCATAAGGGTAAGGGTAAAATGAATAAGGGAAAGGGAAAGGTGAACCTTGGACCGAAGAAGGAGGTTGTGAAAAAGAAACCTCAATCTTCAAACTTCCAAGGTGTTTGTTTCAATTGTAATGAGAATGGCCATCGTGCAAACCAATGCAAGAAGCCTAAGCATGAGCGTGCGCATATGGTGGATGAAAATGGTGAACCGTTGGTGGCAATGATCACCGAGCTCTCGGCAATGATTGAAGAAATCAATCTTGTGGGGGACAAACCGCAAGGATGGTTCATTGATACGGGTGCGACCCATCATGTGTGTGGTGACAAGACCGTCTTTAGCACCTTTAAGGAGGCTGTTAGTGATGCTAAGTTGTTTATGGGGAATCAAGCAACGGCCGACATCAAGGGTGAAGGGAATGTGATCTTGAAGATGACTTCGGGAAAAGAGCTTACTTTGAGCAACACTTTGTATGTGCCCGAAATTCGTAAGAATTTGGTTTCGGGTTGGTTGCTTAATAAGTTTGGTTTTTGTTTAGTGTTTGAGTCGGACAAGTTTTTCTTGACTAAGCGTGGAATGTATGTTGGTAAGGGCTATGCCCTCAATGGTATGTTTAAACTTGATGTAACCGTGATTGGAAATGAAATGAATAAGGCATCTACTTCTGCTTATATTATTGAGTCTTTAAATTCAAATGTTTGGCATGGTAGATTAGGACATGTAAATTTCAATTCACTTCGTCGTTTAATTAAATTAAAAAGCATACCAACATTCCACATTGATACAAACTCGAAATGCGAATCATGTGTTGAATCCAAACTTACAAGATCATCATTCAAATCGGTTGAAAGAATAACCGAAACACTTGATTTAATTCACACCGATGTGTGCAATTTAAAAATGTGCCCAACAAGAGGGGGAAACAAATATTTCATCACGTTTATTGATGATTGCTCAAAATATTGCTATGTATATTTACTTAAAAGTAAAGATGAAGCAATAGAAAAATTTTTCTTGTTTAAAAATGAAGTTGAGTTACAACTTAACAAGAAAATTAAACGTGTGAGAAGCGATCGAGGAGGTGAATACGTTTCACCATTTGCGGATTTATGCGCACAAAGTGGCATAATACATGAATTAACCCCTCCTTATTCTCCACAATCAAATGGCATGGCGGAACGAAAGAACCGTACATTAAAAGAGATGATGAATGCCATGTTGGTTAGTTCTGGGGTGAGCCATGACATGTGGGGGGATGCCATTTTAACGGCAAATTATCTTTTAAATAAGATACCTCTCAAGAATAGGGACGAGACTCTTTATAAGTTATGGAAGGGAAGAGAACCTTCGTACAAATACATGAAAGTGTGGGGGTGCCTAGCTAAAGTCACCGTACCACCTCCTAAAGCTCTTAGGATTGGTCCCAAAACTGTTGATTGCATTTTCATTGGATATGCTCACAATAGTAGTGCACATCGGTTTTTGGTACATGAATCCAAAAATCCAAATGTACATGTAAACACTTTCATGGAGGCGAGCCCCAATACTGTCTCGTATTTTGAGCACGTGTTTCCTAAGTTAGGACACACACATGAGGCCTCATCATCACGAGCGAATGATGTAGGTGCAAGCTCGTCAACACAAAATGACGACTTGGTTCATGAAGGAACACATGAACGGCCCGAGACTGAGGATGGTGATTTAAGACGAAGCAAAAGACAAAAGGTTGCAAAATCCTTTGGTCCTGACTTCGTAAGCTTTATGGTTGAAGGTGAACCTAATACCTACCATGAAGCGGTGAACTCACCTGAAGGAGCTCAATGGAAAGAAGCAATCAAGAATGAAATTGATTCGATCTTACAAAATCATACTTGGGAATTGGTAGATCTTCCAGTTGGTTGCAAACCACTTGGATATCGTTGGATATTCAAAAAGAAGATGAAAGCCGATGGAAGTATTGATAAATACAAGGCGAGGCTAGTGATCAAAGGTTTTAGACAAAAGGAAGGTCTAGACTATTTTGATACTTACTCACCTGTAACACGTATAACCTCTATAAGGTTGGTGCTTGCAATCGCGTCTTTACGAAGTTTGGAAGTGCACCAAATGGATGTAAAAACAGCTTTTCTAAATGGTGATTTGGAAGAAGAGATATACATGGAGCAACCTGAGGGTTTCTCCGCCCCTGGTCAAAAGGGCAAAGTATGCAAACTCATCAAGTCTTTGTATGGCTTGAAGCAAGCTCCAAAACAATGGCACCAAAAGTTTGACCAAGTCATGATTAGCAATGGTTTCAAAATTAATGAGTGTGATAAATGTGTTTATGTTAAAAACACAAAAGGAGGTTATGTTATTTTATGCCTTTATGTGGATGACATGCTTATCATTGGGAGTAATGATAAAATGGTTCAATCTACAAAAGACATATTATAGCACGATTTGACATGAAAGACATGGGTTTAGTTGATACTATTCTTGGAATAAAAATCATTAAAACCAAAGAAGGTCTTACTTTGAGTCAAGCACACTATGTCGACAAGATTCTTGAAAAATTCAACAAGGAAGACAAGCGAGTGGCTTGTTCTCCTGTTGACACTACTCTACATCTATGTAAAAATAGAGCTGAGCCGGTTGCTCAATTAGAGTATTCAAGAATCATTGAAAGTCTAATGTATCTCATGACATGTACGAGACCCGATTTAGCATACGCGGTGAGTAGGCTAAGTAGATATACTAGCAATCCAAGTGTTCAACATTGGAAAGATATTATAAGGGTGCTTAGGTACATAAGATACACAAGAGACTATGGTTTGCATTATACCAACCATCCAGCTGTGATCGAAGGGTATACTGATGCGAACTGGATTTCGGATATGAAAGATTCCAAATCAACAAGTGGGTACGTGTTCCTACTTGGTGGGGCAGCAATATCTTGGAAATCATCCAAACAAACTGTAATTGCTAGATCCACAATGGAGTCTGAATTCATTGCCTTAGACAAATCTGGGGAAGAGGCAGAATGGTTACGTCAATTCGTGGAAGACATTCCACAATGGCCAAAGTCGTTGTCGGCAATTTGCATACACTGTGACAGTGAGTCTGCAATTGGTAGATCTCAACGTTCAATGTATAATGGCAAATCAAGGCATATGAGACGTAGACATAACACGATACGACAACTACTGTCAACGGGTGTTATCACGATTGACCATGTGAGGTCAAAAGATAACATTGCAGACCCGTTAACAAAAGGCTTAAGCACGGATAAATTTTATAAGTTGTCTAGAGGAATGGGACTAAAGCCCGCGATAAAGGAAGTATGAGGGAAACCTAACTTAGCAGACTGGAGATCCCAAGAGCTAAGTTCAATAGGCAAACTTAATCATATGACCAGAGGCAGTCACTGTGGGGGAGTACCCCAAAACCAAAGGGAGTCTTGAACTTCCTAGTCCTTTATCCTAGGGGAGTACCCTAAAACCAGTGACATTTGGGAGATGTTAAGCATATTAAGGTTAAGTGAAATAACCATGATGCTTTTAATGATTCATGGGAATCGCCTATGTTAGAGAGAAGTGTGGTCGCTTCGAATGGAATTGTGGGGAGGCGCAATTTCCTAGAGCTCTCGCAGAACCAGGACCGTGATCCATGACCATAACGGACACAAGAATGAGGGGTTGACCAAACCAGGGAGAGTATTGTGTGAAGGCATATTGTCGTCTACACAAATGGGGGTCTGTTCAAAGTTATCGCGACTACAAACCTTTAGGAGGCTAAGTATGCTTCACAACGAAAGGTTCAAAGGGTAACACCTACCTATCCGGCAATACTCAACTGCTGAAACTTACTTTGAAGAATCGATTTCCATTCATGTGGGGGATTGTTGAAAAATTTGTTACGTGTGCATTAGTAGGTTGTTATGACACAACAAATGCACACTAATGGACATTGATGAATGAGATATCGATGTGTGATTGTGTGTATTTGAAAGAAAATACTATAGTGGTGTATCCAACATTGGTGGGATGAAAAACTTGTGCCTTGTTTTTTCCTCTATAAATAGAGAGGTAAACTAAGTTACAACACACACCAAACCTTACACACAACACAAGCATTGTTGCAAGGTTTTTCCAACTTCTTCTGCTTCTACATTTCTGGTTTCTTTTATTCGAACTTTCAGGTTTACGGTTAACTCCGGCAGTACTACTGCTCCGGCTGTTGTACCCTGGGAAACAACGAGTTCTCTTGGGAGACTCGAAATATTGTTTTAAGGGCCCCGTGTTCAACACGATCCTCAGCCAAACCATTTATATTTTTTTTCCGTATTGTATTTGGTTTATTTCTTTGATTCTGTATTGTATTTCAGATTCTTGTATTGTATTGTATGAGTAATAAAACTGTTTGTTAATTTTCTGTTTATTTACTCAATTCACGAATTCGGTTCCTACATATAATACTATTCTTAAGTATCGCCCCATGATTCCTCTATTTCCGGGTGATGAGATATGCATTATTTTGTTGTAAGGCGTGTTTGGACTACAATGGGAAGCACACAGTCCATTGTAGATAAGTCTCGGGGTTCAAGAACCGACACGATTTGATTAGAGATGTGGTCTTTGACATGTTTAGATGTACATGGATTTCCATTAAGAAAGAAATAATTGTAAACTTCTTGACTGATGCGTTGGAAGGAAGGTCAACTCTCAGACCAACTGACATTTTGACATGTGTTTCCCCTCTAGTGGCATTTCCCGGTTGGCCAAAGAATATTAAAAGTTGCTTCATGCAAAGTAAACATGCACGAATAAGCATGTCTTGACAACCAACATATGTTTATACCTTTTGTATTTGATAGTTTTGATATTCTAACGCATGAGGCTGCAGAGCTAGTTAGTTATACCAAACGGTTTATATAAATAATTTTATTTTTAGATGATGTTATTGAGACGTTGTTGGCGGGTGGTTACGTGAGTGAGTAAACACTAGTTTACGATTTAGTAAAATAAAATTGGGTAGGCACCGAGCGAATGCACGTAGCATCTCAGTGGCAACCTTCGTCTCTCAAATAATAATAAAAATCTCTTAACAACTTCATTCTTACGATTCCATAGATCTATCTCTGATTAATTATTTGCTGCTGCTCGGTTCAATTGGTTTTCTAGGGTTTTGTTTGATCCATGGATTCTGAATTTGACTATCTGTTCAAGTTGCTGATGATTGGTGACTCAGGAGTCGGTAAAAGCAGTCTTCTCCTCAGTTTCACTTCCGATACCTTTGATGAACTCTCTCCTACTATCGGTAATTTTTTATTTAACTCTACTCAGTCTAATAATATATTCTTGCTTCTTTAAATTAATAATGTCAACTTAGTTAGGGTTTACACTGATGGAATGTTGATTATTTATAATCATGACGATTACATTCATACCTTTTGTTATCCATACTCTATTATGCTTTTTTAGGACTAGTTAATGAGTCATTTCCTTGACTTAGATTATAATTATAACTTTATTTTTAACCTTTTGCAGGGGTAGATTTTAAGGTAAAACATGTTACGATTGGTGGGAAGAAGTTAAAGCTTGCTATTTGGGATACTGGTAATATTTTCTGGTGTGATGTGATTTACATTTAACACCATTCTCAGATTTTATAAAGCTTGTCGTTTTTGATGGTTCAAGATTGTTTTTAACTTCTAATTTGCAGCTGGACAAGAAAGATTCAGAACTCTAACCAGTTCATACTATAGAGGAGCACAAGGAATTATAATGGGTATGAAATATCTTTCATGTTTCATCATCATCATCATCATCATCATCATCATCATCATCGTACTCAGTATATCCCACCAATAGCAAAGCTATGGTAGGGTCTGAGGAGGGTAAGATGTAGGCAGCCTTACCTCTACCCCATAGGGATAGAGAGGCTGCTTCCGGTGAGACCCCCGGCTCGATAGTAGTTTTGCATCAAGCCTTGGACATAAGGCACATAGCACTCAATCATCGGGACACCGGCTGATCGGTGCATGTACCCTTATCTTTCAGCTATCAACGCCACTACATGATGCCTGATTAACCGTCCGTCACTTTTAACGTTATTTTCACGAGATTAGTAAAATAACGTCAAAATTAGTGCAATTTCACTTTTGCCCACCCGAGGGTTCACACATATATACATCATATATATGTATATCCCTTTAATTCTTTCATGTTTCTTATATGTATATCCCTTTAATTCTTTTGTTTTGATCTAACTTTAATGCTTGGCTTCTTGATGGTGCCTCATTTATGTACAAGTTGTATTCTTTTAAGTTGATACGTATATCATTGGTTATTATTTTTTTTTTGACAAATGGACACAGTTTATGATGTAACACGAAGAGAGACATTCACAAATTTATCTGATATTTGGGCAAGGGAAATTGATCTGTACTCAACTAATCAAGATTGCATCAAGATGCTTGTTGGCAATAAAGTAGATAAGGTAACTGTTATTGTAATTTTGTATCTTGGCTAATAGTTATAAAATTAGACGTCACGTCCGCATTCACAAATTTATATGTATATAATTTTGTAGGAAAATGATAGGGTTGTGACAAAAAAAGAAGGAATCGACTTTGCAAGGGAATATGGATGCCTTTTTATTGAATGTAGTGCAAAAACACGTGTCAATGTGGAGCAATGTTTTGAGGAACTTGTTTTGAAGGTAAATAAATTACGAGCTTATATTTCTTCTACTTGTTAGTATTAAATTATTTAACATAAAATCCACACTATAGTTGAGCATGCATGCTGATAAATGGACGGATTTCTTGTTCATGTTCTGATGTTCGTTAAGAAAATGAATGTTATCCTGTTTGTTTATATTCTAAACGATCATAATTATAAATAACGAACATTAACGGACATAAGTGAACAAAGATTAACTAGTAAAATGTAATTGAACGTAGAAAATGAGTGTATTCATTCATCAATTCGTTATCCGATTACCCAACCCTTGATTTTATATTTTATAATTTGATTAATGCCTGATGATAGTATTGCTAATAAATAGTACATAATTTAAATATATATGTAAACAGACGAATAAAATTGAACAAACATAAACTAACGGTTTAATATCAATGATGTTACTTTTGAATGGGTTTGTTTGACAGTTTGCATCTTATGTTTCTTTCAATGATGTTACTTTTTGGTCAATGACACACAGGATGGACCCGAAGTTGTTTAGTCACCATCATATAAGTATTAATAATAGTGTGATTGTTTGGTTTAGTTATAAATGATAAAATGTGCAGATCTTGGATACACCTAGTTTGACTTCTGAGGGGTCAACTGTTGTGAAAAGGAACAACATATTTAGCCAAAAGCCTCCAGTTTCGGACGATGCGACCAGTGCATGCTGCTGAAGTAGTTCTGCAAGCTCCTTTTGTGTTAAATGTAAACTTTTATTTCAGGTTTAAAGGTTTTGTATGCAAAATGATAAATCATGAATGTAAATTTTAAATTGTTGGATGTTTCTTGTATTACCTTTGAAAAGATCCTGGATTGATGGTTAACTTTGATATATTTAGTTTTATCTTACTGGATCATCCGCACGTGAAATTCTGTTTCGGAGAGGTACTACTGGAGTAATATTATGATACTAAAACCTGCATGCCATAGCCCTTAAGAAATACTGGCAATTAGTATGGATGGAATCAGTTCTGTTATTAATCAAAACGAACCTCTAACGATGTTCGTTTCTAAACAGTTCGGGTTGTAACATCGTTTCTAAACAGTTCGGGTCCAGTTACAACAGTTAGAGTAATTGAGTTATTGGAAAATATAGCCCAGTTTAGTTCGGGTAACCGCTGGCTTTGAAGGCGAGTGAACTTAAAAATAAGTTCAATTAATGGGCTGCGAAAATGGGGTTGGGTGCCTGCGAAATCATCTCTTGGAGGAACTTGGAAAGGTATTGTCAGGTTACCACAATTGGAACCAAACTTAATTGAACTTCAAATATCGATTATCAGTTCCGAAAATGGGGTTGGGTGCCTGCGAAATCATCTCTTGGAGGAACTTGGAAAGGTATTGTCAGGTTACCACAATTGGAACCAAAATTAATTGAACTTCAAATATCGATTATCAGTTCGAGTGGGCAAAGGTGACCCAACTATGTTCCGGTTGGACATGTGGGTTGGAGAAAACCCACTACGTGATACATATTTTTTATTGTTTGCCTTAGAAAATAAAAAAATGATGTGCTTGTAAAAAATAGGCTACAATGGCAAGACAGTAAACGGGAGCTATTTTGATGTTGGAAAAGGAGGCCGAGTTCATCATTGGGGAAACGAGCTTAGTAGTGTTGGAGAATTATTCTCAAATGTTCAATTAAAAGAGGAAAAAGACATTTGGTTTTGGAAAGATTGTGATAAAAAGGAGAGTGATTTCTTGGTCAAGAGGTTTTAGATGGGAAATTGACAACTATGGGCTACCAAAATTGAATTCAATAATTGGCATAAATGGATTCCTATTAAAGTCAATTGTTTCATTTGGCTAGTCCTTTTGGATAGAATACCAACGAGGATAGCATTGCTTATTCGAGGCACCACATTGGAGGATGTAAACTGTGGACTATGCGGCTCTCATCTAGAATCGTCCGAGCATTTGATGGTTAACTACTGCTACGCTAGTAACATCATAACCGGTATTTTCGATTGGGTAAAATTACCACTTGCTGGTAATTTTGGTTCGGTACTAGAAATTTTTGAATTTCCAAAGAAACAAAAGGTATATAAGGAGTTGGATCTACTGATTCGGGCTATACATGTTATCACTTTTTGGTTAATTTGGAAGGCAAGGAACACGAAGATTTACAAAAATAAAAAGTGCTAGGTTCAGAAGACAGTTTGTGACATTAAGATGGTGTCCTTTCTTTGGGTAAAAAATCGAAGCAAACGGGATAATTTAGAGTGGGACAAGTGGTGCCGTTTTAACTTTGTAAACTTTATCATCATCATCATCGTACTCAGTATATCCCACCAATAGCAATGCTATGGTAGGGTCTGAGGAGGGTAAGATGTAGACAGCCTTACCTCAATCCCATAGGGATAGAGAGGCAAACTTTACTTGTAATTTTTCTATATATGTTTTCTTACATTTTCGGGTTGTATCTTGTCTTTTTTTCTTGTATATTGGGCTTCTTTCTTCTAGCAAGAAGTTTCCTTTTTTTACTTTTTATATATTTGGCCTTATTAAAAAAAAACTAATTTGCTTTTTTTTATTTATTTATAAAAATCTATAATAAAACTTTTTCTGACATAATATCATTTATAGATGATATAAATGTTTGTTAAAAATGTTAATTTTCTATATGCATAATCATAACCAAACTATAAACATAGGTTACTTATACAATCATAACCAAACACCCACCTAGCATAAATGTTGGCTTAAAATGTCAATTTGGTATGGTTAATTTGGAATTATATATGCATAATCATAACCAAACTCTAAACATCGGTTACTAATACAATCATAACCAAACATCCAGGTAGCATAAATGTTAGTTTAAAATGTTAGTTTTGTATATGCATAACCATAACCAAACTATAAATACCGGCTACTAATACAATCATAATCAAACAACCGGTGTCTCAAACGTTGCAACTACTTCGATCCCATTTAGTTTTTATTATTCATTTTCCTATTTCTTTTTTTCACATTCCTATCCATACGAGTTAGTGAATGGGTTAGAAGATAACATATGTGTTGATAAAGTCATATATAAGTTATACAAAGATCATTTTTAAGTTAATTCTTATTAAATTTGACAAGAGAGAAAACAAACCAAATTATTTAATGACTAATATTCTTTTGTTTAGAACAATTAATTAATTAATATCATTTTGTTTATTGAGACAAATGTTTGGCATTTTGGTTAGGATGGTTGGTGGTGGACATATCTCTCTCCATTTGACATCATGCTCAGGGAATCTGACACACGATTGGTACATTCTTCGAAGTGCTTTTCCTAACTTTATTTCTCCAATATTTTTTAAAACTTTATATATACAATAAAGCTATTATTATTTTTTTTATTTTTTTTATTTTTTTGTTGTTGTACAAATTCATGATCCCTTTTTGTTTGTCGTAAATATGATTCTAACTCAAAATCAACTTGTTGATATGAAATTTAAACATGTCTTGAGTACCTTTGATCAAAAGTGTATATAGAAAACCTGAATTGATTACCTTTGATCGTTTAATAAAATATCGAAGAAATGCATTTTTTATTCAATATATTTAACACAATAAATAATGAGCGTATGCTATTTTTTAAAGGTTAGCTTGTAATAAAAACCACACCTGGCTAGAACACCTAATCGAGGACAAAATAAATAATCACGTCGCTCCCACCGATCATCTTGTCTTGGGACTTGTTGGACTAGGACGGAGATCGGTCCCATGCGTCCATGGTGCAGTTTGCCTAAATAGAATTTTTTTCATGAGTGATGCACGACTAGTGATGGTTGATAAGCGTACACATGTTAGCACAAAAACAAAATAAAAAAGAAAAAACAGGTCCATTTTACTTATTCACTTCTCTTTAACTCAAATGTTGTAGCTTCACCTTTACTTTCGTTATTATTCTACTGCTCATGTTAGTCTAGTATTCTCATGTTCTTACTTTTAATTATCCTACTAATTTTATATAATAATTAGTGTCACCCGGCGTGCTGGTAAAATTCAAGTGTTGTCGGGCACATCGGTAAAAACCAGGTGTTGGTAAAATTCAAGTGTTGTCGGTCCCGGGTGTTGAGACGGTAAGTCGACGCGAATTCCTTCGGTTTCGGTTACGTGTTTTATATATCGGAACTAAAACAAAAAAAGTATGAAAATTGAGGTTGACCAATGGGGTGGCGATGGTTGGTAAAAACTCGGGCATTGGTAAAATCTGAGTGTTGTCAATCTCGGGTGTTGAGGTGGTAAGTCTACACAAATTCGGTTGGTCTCTGTCATGTTTGTTACGATAATTAGAACTAAATAAAAAACAAATTTGGCATTTGGTTGTTTTCGTGAATTCGGTCGGCAACCGAATATGATGAGTCTACGCGAATTCGGTCGGCAACCGTCATGTTTGTTACGATACCAGAACTAAACAAAAAAAGAAAAAGCCAAATTGGTATTCGTTCGATTTTACGTTATTTTCGTTATGTTACCGGAACTAAAATATCAAAAACAAAAACAATAAAAGAAAAACAATAAAAGAAAAACTAAAGTGACCACCAAGTTGCCGTCAAGTGACCTAATCAAGCATTTGTGACACCAAATTAGTAATAATAACACTCGTATTTTATCTAAACTAAGATTACTATAATCTATATTTATCAATACTAGCTTGCTATTATTAGTAGCCTTTGTAATAAAAATAATAAAAGTGAATACAGTGCTGTTAGCTGTATAGGCTTGTACGATAAACCTATCAAAACTATGTAATTTTGACTAAAACTAATTAAAAGTTAATTTAATATTTTAGTATTTCCAAAATTAACTCAACTGATTTCTCCAAAAAGTCGTTCATCCATCTTCAAGCTCCGCCTAATAATATATTCATGTCATTCCGTTTATGATTATCTCAAGATGTTATAAATCAATTTCCCCAATCAATGAAATCTTTAATTTAGTTAACAGTGAAGATCATTGTAGTTTGATATTCACCGTATTATTATAATTTAATAATATTTTCATCATAATATTTATCACAGTAATATTTATCACAGGTGACGTGATTTGTTTGAAGACCTCGAACCAACTAAACAACTTAAAAACTATTCAATAAATCTTCAGACAAAGTATGATTATTTTCTCTGGTGTATTATGAACTTAATGAGGTCTAATGACTTCTTTACGAATAAATGTAAAGAATAGTTAGTGTTTAACGGGGACTATAATTTGGTTTTAAAGATTGGGATTTCAGTTAAATAAAATGTTGATGAAAATGAAAATGATTTTAATTAAATAGTGGATTTATATTCAAAACTACGTAGTTTTGATAAGTTTACCTTGCAAACTTATACGGCTAACAACTCCGTATTCACTTTGCTCATAATATTATTACTCTTTTATTAGCATGTTACTTGTTTAATAACATGTATAATAATAATAATAATAATAATAATAATAATAATAATAATAATAATATATTTTTGCTACTTTTATTAATACTCCTAAAACTATTTGTTATTTTTAGTAGAAAAAATCGAGATGTCTACTGTAACCTACGTCAGAACTTTTCAGGTGCAAAATAAGATAATTATTTAAAAGTAATAAAAAAATAATGACGATCGATTATTATAAGGTAAATACAAGTTTATGCATGGTGTCATCAGGGTTAAACACCCAATAAACACATGGTCAACATTATTGTATTTGCAAAAAGTATTATTTTTTTGTGTCTTAATCACCTATGAATATAATAATATATCATTTTATAAACTATGAAATAAAGGGTCATCGTTAAAAGCAAAAAAATGTCTTATTTGTTATAACCTATTCATCTATTATAAGTCATTAAGGTAAATACGTTTAAAGAATAACAAATAATACATGATTTTTGCTTTTAGTTATAGTTTTTAAAGATGTAAGTGGTTTATAAATCATTTTAAGGGCATCCGTAGTAACGTGAAAAAGTTGTGTAACTTGAAAGCTCTTCTTTTTGTCTTTTTAATTTCTTAGGATGTTGATCTTTTCTTCAATTAAGTGTTTGAAGGATGTTTTGAATTAAGAGATCTTCTATATATGAAGAGGTGAGACAAGTCCTCCATATATAGCTCACATGTGATTGTAACTTGTGTGGCTATCTACATGGTCGAAGGTCGATCCCACAATCGATCCAATTGACCGTGAACGACCAACCCACATCTCACTTGATCTTTTGAAAGTGAATGTTGTGTGATGTCTTTTTCTTTTCTTTGAAATAGATTGATTTGGGTTTATTGCACTAAAATGAGTTATGTACTTTTATATTTATTTCTTTCAAATTTGTGGCCATGCCATCTTGGATTACTAAAGATAATTAGTTATTCTAGGTGGAAGATCTTAAAATGGAATATTCTTTTAAATATTATTTGAAATTCAAACAATATTTATGTAATACAACTTTTGTCTCAATAAGTTTATAAAACTTTTCAACTTTATTTTATAATATAAAATGGTCTTTGAAATTTCAACTTATAATCAAATCTTTATTATCTGAGTAATAATCGAGCAAACTAGTCAAGTGAGGTAGGGTGTTTCTTTAACAATGAGCTAGGTAATGTAGTAGACAAATGCGGTAAAAGTAAAGTGAACACAACGATATAGCGAGGAAAAACCTAGGATCTTGATAAGGATCTTTAGAAAAAACCTCGGGAGGGAAACACTATCTCCTACCTCAATATATTAATAACAAAAACGGTGGTTACAGCTTGAGAGCTCGTTGTAAATGAAGACTAGAGTACAAGTGTGGTGTAGAGAGTGAGTGAGAAGTTTCTTACAATGTTCACAAAGGCCTCATTATATAGGAAAAGTAAATAACAATATTCCCTATCAACCTGAGAACCCTGACCGCCGAGATCACTCAACGACTCAACCTTCTCACACGTGTTTTTTAGCTTGTATCTTCGATCTTTCAGGTTGAACTAGTCAATTAACCGTTGTAGATATTTATCATTTGCGTAACCTACAAGCACAACTCAAATAATAAAAATTAAGTAAAGTTGGTTGGCTCAGGATCTTGAAGTTAGCTGGGAATCCGAGCTATCAGGATACTCGAGAGGATCACTCTTGGACTAAAACGACCCCTAACAATTGTCCCCAAAAAATGTTACAGTTGTTATCCATAGATTTTGACACACCCCAACCTAAGGTGGAAATGTTGGGGCGCGAACTAATTGCTCACAGCTCACAAGGTACTATCATGCAAATTAATATGGCAATCTCTATTTTAGTTATTTAAATAAACAATTTACAAACGAGTACATCAATTTATAAAATATTACAAATCTAAATCATCTTATATACATTTTATCCTAAAGGTCATCACTAAGTGTTCTTCACCTTGATAGACAATCCAACTTGCAAATGGGTACAAAATAGAAAATGCTTGTCAAGACGAGGTTGAGTGAGAAAATCACTAGTTTTGGCGCTAACAATATATATATATATATATATATATATATATAAGAAAACCGCAAAACTGTAGTATAAACAATCAAACTATAGCATGTAAATATTGCAAACAAATAATGATGTGTGGGCTAAATCGTTGCCATGCGAATCGGGCATTGGTTACCATGATAGGATAATTAAGTTGCCGGTGAAACCATTTTCATGCGATCGGACGCCGGTCACTACGACATGACATGACAATTGATAAATGATGGACCTCTCCGAATGCGATAAATAAAAACATACACAAAGAGAAAATAACAAGTAGTCATTCAATTGATACACAACACAAATATTAACTGTTTGCTTTTGATAAAATGATGTAGTATGTAAACGATTAATAGTAGGTACGCATAAGTCCCCAAAACATCTAAAAAAAGTGAAATAGGGGAGTGATTACCCACCTTAATGAATGAACAAAAGATCAAGGGATGATGCGAGAATGCTAAACCCTTTCGAGATTTAACGTCCAGGATTCCTAGTTAAATAATGATAATATAAATTAGTTATAAATGATATAACACATATAATGGATTTAGGGTTTCGATGTGATTTTAATTAAGTTGGTGATTAGAATGCTATTGATTAAACGATTAATTTCTATCGTTATTATTATTGTAAAATCATTATCATTGTTTATCTTTTAATTATAAGATAATTACTTTTATTTATAAATAACCATTACTTATACTTAGTATAATGTAAAATCAAATATATTGATAACTATAAATAAATATGATATGAGAATAACATAATTATAAATATTGAGATAGTTAATTATAATATGTACAATAAGAAAAACATTTACATAGATAATTAAAAACATGTAATTTATATGTATAATAATATTAAATAACTATAATACAAACGTTCAAATAAATAATTATCATAAAATATATATTTTGTAATCTTTAACGAAAATCTATAGGTAAAAATTATAGTTAATACTTTTAACAAGTTTATTATAGTGTTGTTTAAAAATAATACATACTATATATATATATATATATACACACACACAAACACACGAAAACTTGTAACAAGATTAATTGGCAGGAAATGTAACATAATGATGTTAATTTAAATAAAATAATGTTTATTTTATATTTAATAATAGTTATATTTAATTTATAAAACCTTTAAATAATTAAAGCAATTAAAAAGTTAAGGTTTAACAAAAACTGGACCGAAGGAGTTCCATGGTGATAAAGGAGCCATCACAACCGTGAGGTGGCTTGAGGAGATGGAGACAATTGTTATAACGAGCAAGTGTTCTAATGAGGAGAAGATTCAATATTCTGCGCTTATCTTCAAAGGAGAAGCGCTCGAGTGGTAGAATACTATGATTATGAGTAAAGGGAGAGAGGTTATGTATAATTTGAGCTGGGATGAATTCAAGGCTATGTTGATGGGAAGTTTTGTCCCATGCATGAAACCGACCAAATCCAAACTAAATTTCTCAACCATAAGGTCGTGGGGACGAATCTTCGTGAATACAACACCAAGTTTCACGAATATTGTAGTTTGGTTCCCCAGCTGGTGAATCCTGAATCCAACAAAGTTACCCGATACATTTGGGGACTGCCGCGGGAAATCCGCGATATGGTGAGGTCACATTTACCTCAAGCTGCTGACTCCGCGATGGAGTTAGCTGGATACTTGATGGGCGGAATGGTCCGCAATAGAGAAGAGGACAGGAAGGTTGTAACAACAGCTGCTCAAGGGAGAACGAGTGGAGGCGCCAACTACAAAGGCAAAGGAGCAAATCAAAGTCGATCTGGGTTTAACTCGAATGCACCATTCTGCAAGACTTGCCGAAAACGTCATCGAGGGCATTGCTGACATGCCTCAACAACTGTGTGTGAATCTTGCCAACGACCTGGTCATGCTACTGCTGACTGCTGGAAAAAGAAGATGATGTGCTATAACTGTAAGGAGATGGGCCATTTGAGTTTCGAATGCCCAAAGAACAAACCCGCGACTGGTGGTGCGGGTGGAAGTGGTCAGAACAAGAAAGGAAACGCGAGAGTTTTTGTACTCGACACAAAGAAGGCCGCTGACATGCTGGAAACCATTACCAGTACGTTTTTAGTCAACGACACCTATGCTAGAGTTTTATTTGATTCGGGTGCAAATTTAAGTTTTATAGATTATAGTTTTTGTAGTCTATTAAACGAACCTTTAACAAAGTTAAATAAAACTCTAAGCGTCGAGACTGCTAGTGGCCAAATCGTTAAGATCTCCGAAGCCCTTGAAAACGGAAGAATTCATTTAGCTGATTATATTATGCCTATCCAACTCTTACCAATGGCACTTGCTGGTTTTGATATTGTACTTGGTATGGATTGGTTATCCTATAACCATGCTCGTATCATCTGCAATAGCAAAACCATTGAACCTCAAGCCCCTAATAAACGAACCATTCGAATTGAAGGTGATAAAGACGCTAGCCAAGTTAGCATAATTTCCATGATTAGGGCTAACAAACGTTTAAATCAAGGATGCGCATTCATGGCCTATGTCACTGAAGAATCAAAGCCAAAGGAGGTAAAGGACGTACCTGTAGTCTCCGATTTTTCCTATCTCTTTCCTGATGAACTTGCCGGAATCCCTCCTGATCGCGAAGTAGAGTTTAGGATCGATCTTATCCCCGGTACCGCTCTGATCACCAAAGCTCCATATCGCTTAGCGCTAACTGAGATGAAGGAGTTAAAGAAACAACTCGATGAGCTTCTTGAGAAAGGTTTCATCCGACCAAGTTCGTCACCATGGGGAGCGCCAATCCTATTTGTCAAGAAGAAGTATGGATCCATGCGTATGTGTATCGATTATCGTGCGTTAAACAAAGTAACAATCAAAAACCGATATACACTTCCTCAAATCGATGACCTTTTTGACCAACTTCAAGGTGCTAGCTTCTTTTCTAAAATTGATCTTCGTTCCGGCTATCATCAACTCAAAGTCCAATCCGAGGATATCCCAAAAACCGCTTTTCGAACAAGGTATGGACATTATGAGTTCACGGTCATGCTGTTTGGACTTACTAATGCTCCAGCCGCGTTCATGGACATGATGAATCGTATTTGCAAGCCTTACTTGGATAAATTCGTGATCATATTCATTGACGACATACTTTTTTATTCTAAGTCTAAGGCTGATCATGAAGTCCATCTTCGAACTTTGCTTGAAATTCTTAGAACCGAAAAGCTGTATGCTAAATTCACAAAATGCGAGTTCTGGTTATACGAGGTACAATTTCTTGGTCACATCATTAACGTCAACGGTATTCAAGTCGATCCCGCTAAGATTGAAGCTATCTCTAAGTGGGAGATCCCAAAATCGCCAACCGAGATTAGAAGTTTCTTAGGTTTGGCCGGCTATTACCGTAGGTTCATTGAAAACTTTTCCCGAATCGCTGTTCCCCTAACTTCTTTAACTCGCAAAAATATCAAGTATGAATGGGAGCGAAACAACAAGAGGCGTTCGATATACTTAAACAAAAACTCACACAAGCACCTATACTGACCTTGCCAGAAGGTACTGAGGACTTTGTTGTATTTAGCGACGCATCTCATTCCGGGTTGGGATGTGTACTAATGCAAAGAAAGAAAGTGATCGCATACGCCTCTCGTCAACTCAAAGTACACGAAAAGAACTGTACGACTCACAATCTAGAGTTAGATGCCATAATCTTTGCACTTAAGATATGGAGGCATTATCTCTATGGAGTAAGATTTACCGTGTACACTGATCATAAAAGCTTAAAGTATATCTTTGATCAAAAAGAGCTTAATATGCGCCAACGACGCTGGATGGAAACTCTCAACGACTACGACTGCGCGATAGTCTACCATGAAGGTAAAGCCAACGTTGTGGCTGATGCCTTAAGTCGTAAAGAGCACAAAAAGCCAAAAAGAGTCCGAGCGTTGAGACTAGAACTCCAAGTCGACCTTCTCGAGCAAATCAAATCTACCCAAACTCAAGCGATCAATGAAAACCAAATCTCTGACAAAAAACGTAACGGGACCATTAACTCGCTAGTCAAGGGTGACGATGGTATCCATAGACTCAGCAATAGAATTTGGGTACCAATCGTTGGGGACTTGCGCGAGAAAATTTTGAACGAGGCTCACAAATCCAAATATATGATGCATCCCGGGAGCGACAAAATGTACCATAATCTCAAATCAAACTATTGGTGGAATGGGATGAAAAGGGATGTCTCTTCGCATGTTGCGAAATGTTTAACATGTTTTAAAGTCAAGCCTGAACACAAAAAGCCTTCGGGTTTGCTTCAGCAACCCGAACTTCCCGTATGGAAGTGGGAGTTAATCACTATGGATTTCATTACCAAACTCCCAAAGACGACTCGACAACATAATACTATTTGGGTTATCGTGGATCGATTGACAAAATTTGCACATTTCATACCCATCAATGAGTCATACTCTATGAATAGACTAGTGCGTATCTATGTGAACAACATCGTTGCTTTGCATGGAGTACCGCTGTCTATAATCTATGATCGAGACAGTCATTTTACGTCTCACTTTTGGAAAAGCTTCCAACAAGCGTTAGGCACAAAGCTCAACCTTAGCACTGCCTATCATCCACAAACTGATGGACAAAGCGAAAGGACAATTCAAACATTGGAAGACATGCTTCGGGCTTGTGTGATCAACTTAGGTGGAAGTTGGGATGACCACTTACTCCTAATGGAATTCTCGTATAATAATAGCTATCACACAAGTATTCAAGCCGCACCATTCGAGGCGTTATATGGTCGTAAGTGTAGAATGCCCGTGTGTTGGTCTGAAACCGGAGACAATCAATTATCTGGACCCCAAATAGTCCAAGAAACCACCGACAAAATTCTTCAACTCCGAGAATGACTTAAGACGGCACGTGATCGCCAAAAGAGTTACGCCGATGTCCGTCGCAAGCCGTTAGAGTTTAAATTTGGTGACAAAGTGTTATTGAAAGTCTCGCATTGGAGAGGTGTCGTTCGCTTCGGTAAGAAAGGAAAGTTAAGCCCTCGATTCGTTGGACCTTTTGAGGTACTTGAACGAATCGGCACTGTTGCATACCGTTTGCGACTGCCCGAGGAAATGCAAGGGATACACGATGTATTCCATGTTTCGAATATGCGTAAATGTCTAACTGATGAATCTTTAGCCATGCCATTAAAAGACGTCGAAATAAATGAAAATTTAAAATTTTTAGAACGTCCAATTCAAATTGAAGATTCGAAAACAAAGATATTAAAAAGAAGAACATTGAAAATTGTGAAAGTCAAATGGGACTCACGAAGAGGGCCCGAATATACATGGGAACTCGAATCGGAAATGAGAAAGAAATACCCCAACTTGTTCTTATAAAGCAATCTCGAGGACGAGATTTATTTCAAGGTGGGGAGGATGTAACATTATGAAAATTTCGAGTTCAAAAATATCAACTTTCCAAAGTCTAAGGGACCAAACTTGTCAAGATCCAAACCTTAGGGTTTAAAATGAAAATTATGTTTTCTTGTCCCGTCGTGTGACGGGACAAAAGGACAAGCCATCGCGTATCGCGATGAGCTTGGTCAAAATGATTTTAGAAGGAGTCAACAGCAATACACGATGCTGTTAACCAACGTCATTGCGTATCGCGATGACGTGGCCTGACACCTCTGGCACCAGTATTGCCACGTGTCCACACGTGGAACACCGTCAGCCACGTGTCCCGACACGTGGCCACACGTGGCACACCGTTTGCCACGTGGCGACACATGGCAGACCTATATGGTGACTGTACAAGGATACTTCGTGATACGCGAAGGGTGCCCGGAAGGCCATCGCGTATCGCGAAGGGACACCAGATTTTGTCTATAAATAGCAAGGTCGGGATCTCATATTTTCACACCAAAATTAGTATCCTATCTCTCTCTAAAACATCTCACTAGAATTCCATATTCACATAATTAATCTACCTCGATAAGCGTGCCCCGATTTCTCGTTTTGTGTGTTCGTTTCCTCGAAGTTCGTGCCACCTTCCACCCACATACCAAGAAGGCGTTCGTTACTTTCTACACCATGGCGATGATCTCGTAAAGCGTGTTGACAAGTGGTAAATTATTGGTGGTCATCGATTGGTGTGCCGAGAAGAAAAGAGTGGATCAAGAAGATGAAGCGGCGTCGGAATACTGCTCAAATCGTTAGGGTTAATAAAGCCGAACAAAGGTAAGGCATAACACCAATGAATATAATAATAAAATATTATAAAGGCTTAAACCTTAAATCGAGGTTATACTCGATACCTCGATAAAGGAAAAGAAAAACATAACAAATAAAGAAAACAAAAGATAAGAATATGAATATTGATAAATATATATGTGTGTAAGTATATATTATTTGTTATAAAAATATTTTTTAAGTGATAATGATTATTCTTAAATAATAAGAGAAAAGTATATGTTTCTTAGAGAAGAAGAACGTCGGGTTTTATAAATAAACTAAAGCTTTATAAATTACTTTTTAACTAAAGGTTTTAAAGTAAAAGAGATTTTGAACTAAAGGTTCACCGAGGTAAAGTTTATAAAATAAGACTAAAGGTCTTAAGCCGGATTGTACATCCGACTAACAATTGGTTGTACTCGTACTATAGGTGCGAGATAGCAACGGGAAAGACCCTCGGACGGTGCTGAAGCCGATCCAAATTGAAAAAGGTGAATACGCCCCAAACTTTTACAAACTTGTTTTCAAACAAGTCAACGTGTTATTTGAAAAACTTTACATGAGACTAAGTGTCTCTAAAACATTTATAAGCAAGAGTATAAATACTGGCCTCAGGCTATCTTGTACGTTTGTCTGGATCCTTTCATATGTGGTGGGCACACCACACCTGGTCACAGTTACGCTCGCTTGCGGGGAGTATGACCTTGTGTACTCGTATAGGCACTCAACTAGCCAAACGCTGGGGTGATTCGCTGGGGTAACCGAGTATAGAGACTTGAGTTTATATATTGTATTGTTTTAACTTGATTATTCCTAAGCCACGTTGGGCCTGGACCTACGTAGGCCCTAGGGGTAATTAAGTAAAGAAAGTTATTTTTAGCGTCAGCATATTCACCAGCATTTGTTGCTGACGTATTTTCTTACATTTTGCAGGTGATAAAAATTAGCGCTTGGAGTGGCGAAGTGCTATGGATATCCGATGGCTCAGATTTGTTTTGTATAAACTTAAATTATTAAAAATGGTGGTTTTGTAATTATAAAACAAGTAATCTTTTAAACTTGAACGGGAACCCTTTTATAATCCCTTCTTTTGTAATAGTACAACTTTAATCCACAAGTTATAAAGTCTTCAGCTAATTAAACGTAACTCTGATTTATTTACACTTGTGGTACCAACATAAGCGTCACACTCCTAGGCCGTGTTTTGGGGTGTGACAGCTTGGATCGGTATGGTTTAGATGATGGGGAATCCGACTTCCTGTTGGGGTGGTTGTAGTTGTTGACACTATATAGACTTTGTTGGACCAGTTTGTCTTTCTCCAGCCGGACGAATCTGAGTGCCCTGTGTCTTGCTTCATATAAGTTCCTACAAGGATTCATTACAAGATCTTTATAGAAAGGATTGTTTTTCTTAAGTCCTATCTTGAATGCTTGCACCGCAGTTACGACATCAAGATTGAGGATCTCCAATGCTTCCCTGCTGAATTTACTGACATAGTCCCTAAGGGATTTTTCACTGCCCTGTGTGACCATATAAAAGTCACTAGTTAATCTTTCAAAACTTCTACTACAAGAAAATTGGTTATTAAATATATTAACTAAGAGAAAAAGATTGAATGGAGAAAGGAGGGATACTTAGGAGCCATTTCAATGCAGCTCCGGTTAAGGTTGAGCCGAAGCCTTTACACAAACAGGCTTCTTTGAGATTTTGAGGTATGAGGTTGATCTCCATCCTCCCACAATACTGGGCCACAAGCTCTTTTGGATCCGTGGTTCCATCATACAACTTCATGCTTGGCGGCTGGAAACTTTTTGGGATCTCGACATCGCATATGGGAGGTTGATGTTGTGTGCGCGTGCGTCTTAAAATATGATGGGTTGGATAATTAGCTTTTGCACAAGATCGTGTTTTAAATTTATAAAAGTGATTTCTACATAGACTAAACACACACAAAATAGGCAAGTGTACCTATCGTATATGTAGAATAGTATTGGTAAGAACCAAGTATAGATCCGTGGACACAAATGTTTCTAATGATAAATCGTTGTTTTACTTTAATCGGAGGTTTTAATCATTTTGGGTTAATTTTTCTTCAAACTTCTTATAAAATATAAATACTTATATATATAATATATAGGTGACCAAGAAAAGAGATTCTAAACGAGTTGTTCAATTATGCGAAGGTTACCATCTAAGATCAAGAATCCACTCCATTTTAGCATTGATAATTAATATGTAGACATGTGATAAACTTTTCGTAGCAATATATGATAGATAGCTCCTTAAGCCTTAAGTGAGCATCTTTGGCACTAAGGAGATGGTATGCGCATTTTAAAGTCCACCCTTTCCTAATGTCATACCATCTCAATGATGTCAATTTAAGTTGGCAAGTAGTTTCGTGAAGTAGAAAGATTAGGATTGACTTCGATTTCTCAAATACCAATTCTAACAACTTTGGGTGGTTGTAGTTCATCACACAACCTCCCCTTGGTTGATTTATGTAGGTTATAATTACACATTCCGTTAACATATGGTTTCTTTAACTAATTTGATATCCTAAGAAAAGCCATTTTCGGATTACCAAGGTTTAGAAAAATACACCATAACTTATATCTCATCATTTCTAAGTACAATATAAAAATCCATATTTCAATAATATATCAAAGTATTTCTATCTTTCAAGAACATGAATCGATCATGAACGATTGCCAATGAAATTGACAACCACCAACTTTGAATTAGTAATTTAAGATGGTGAAACATTTCTCATCAAAAGATATTTGTAATATAACCATGTACTTTACTAGACTACATCACATGTCTTGATTAATTATCAAGTAAAACAAAGCTTCTTCATAGATTTTAGATGGTAAAAGGAGTTTAGCTCATAAAGAGCATAGTGATAAACATTAAGATGATTGATAATAACAAATACATGATTAAACTTGGAACAATCTAACCAAATGTAGATGAATCTTTCTTCTTAATAATGGTAATGATGGTTGATGATGATGATTAGTGTTGATGGCCTCCAAACCTTCAAACTCTTCACTAGATCTTCAAAGTGAGTGCTAGTGTGTGTTTTTATAAGTGAAAACCGGAGAGAATTCTTTTCAAGGCACAACAAATGAATGCAACATGAGCCACTATTAATAGGCAATCTGGATGGTCAGGCACGACCCCGTGCTTGATGAGCATGCTCCCGTGCATTGTTATGACATATGCCAGATTTGTTTTGTCTTTTATGTGAGGTGGCAACGGCCCCGTGGTTGGTAGGCACGGCCCCGTGGTTTTTAGTGACATATGCTAAATTCTTCTTTGTCTTTTCTGTGTTCCCGTCCACGGCCCCGTGCATGTTGGGAACGACCCCGTGCTTTTGCTTCCAGGTTTTTTCTTTTCTTGTATCAGAAGCATGGGAGCGTGTTTCTTGAGGCATGGGGGCGTGTTTCTTTGTTTTCTTGTGTTTTCTTCTGTTTTTCTTCGTCTTTTTGCTTGTTTCTTCGTTTTAGGCTTGGGTTCACCTGAAATTATGTTTTATTATGATAAGTATCCTTTTATGCTATGTTATTAGATAGAAATTACAATTTTTAGAAATTATTTGATGCCGGAAAGATGTATATTTCTATGTACATCAAACATCCCCACACTTGAACATTGCTTGTCCTCAAACAATCTTTTTATAAATATCCTCTAAAAACAGCAAATTTAGATTATAGCTATCCCTTAAGTGAGCTCCAAGAAGACGAAACAAAATATCCAATCTTTATGTTAGTGATAAATAAGAGAGAACTTTTGTTTTTATGAGCTTCCGTTTATGCAAAACGTCACGTTCTCACAATGTTCACTCACACTCGGTTTTGTTTCTGATCATACCTGTGATGTATGTATGTGAACACTCTTAGCCAAAATGCAACTTGTGATAAATAAGCTTGTAACAAGTTCAAATCTCCACCTTTTGAAGGGTTGCATAGATCAGAAAGTAAAAAGGGGTTTCGGTTTAGTGTGAGTAGGAATTGGTATTTTGTGGCGGTTCAAGGGTTAATGGTAAATACAACTTCTACTGTTTGTCGGGAGTTTTGAGATGTCTTCAATGGTTAGCTCCTTTTCTCCTAGAGTTTTTTTTTACCTAATGACTCTTTTTAAGGTCAGATCGTCAAGACCAGTTTTATCGAGGATGTGGATCAATTCTTCCTCAATCCTGTTCTGAATATAACTTCCAACTCTAATGGATCGTTCGGCTTTGAGCCTAATAGCCCCCATCCTCATTTGCTCGGTATATTCATGCTGAGACTGAGTTTGACTTTTTATACATCTTCCTTCGTGGGACCAGTTTCCGCAACCTAAGCATCGTTCATATCTTTTGGCTCTTCTCTTCATTGCGTTTTTGGAAATTCCACAGAATGGTGGCCTTTGTTCGTCTTGGCGCCACTTTTTACTCACCTCATTGCTAAAGAGAAAGATTCTCTCCCTAAGTTCTGGAGGCAACCTAGGTTTTGTGAAGTGTATGCAGCAAAGGAAATTGAAATCGAAAGAATGTATTTCCAGTTCTTTAGGGTCTTCCGGTAAAAGACCAGTGTTGTATTTTACCGGTGAAAATGAATAAAGTGATCGGGTTTTTGGGTTTTGTAATGGGTTTGATGGAATTGTGTAGGTATTACCTTCTTCCTTATACAACTCTTCGTGCGGTCTTAAAATGAATAATTGCGACAAGTTCTAAATCACACGAAACATATGACTCACTCAAAGCTTCCGAAAAAATATTTATTTGGCATGAGGTTTATCTCACAGTAACGGAGGAATTGGGTATTAACGCCATATTTTGCATAAATTTATTCTCAATATTACAAAACTTTTTCTTACCTTTTCACTTTTATGTAATGATTGGTTATTTGCAAAAAAATTTCTTGGTTTTTCTTTTTAGGTTTAGAATAATCTTTGTCTGCTGCAAAAATATTTGTTTTAGAGAATTTTTATAATTAGTTGGACAAACAATTGGTCAAGTAATTCCCCTCCCCACACTTGAATCTCACATTGTCCTCAATGTGACAAGATTCATGCAAATATAAAAATTCTAATTGAGTATTATGGGTAAAAATGGAGAGTTACTTCCCTACGGATTAACGATGTTTCGACAGAGCGTCTCCTGTTTTTCGTCCGTTTTCCTGTTTTTGTACCTGTATAATATAAAACTGCAAACATCCACAAACAACCAAGCATAAAATGCTGAAAATTGGGTATGGAATCATCCATCCCTTTGCCCTATCGGGCTAAATTAGTACCTAATATAATGTCTTTGGCACCCACGGCCATAAAAGTATCCAAACCAACATAAAAAACAAGTACAATGAAAAGTAAATTGTTCAAAACACACATAATAAGTTCATGAAATACTACCAACCTGTGCCCGTGCCCATGCCCAACCTACCTGTGCCGCCAATCATCAGTTACCCGTGTCCGGGTCAAATGATCCCCACGGCCTGTCCATGCGATAGCCCAATCGTTCAATCTCTCGCCTCGTTGCTTCATACTCGGCTGCTCGCTGTGCATCGGAGGCAGCCATTTGTTCGTTGATCCTGTTAAATGAGGCGGTAGTGTTAGTTGAGAATTGATCGATTAGTCCATATATACCCTTCATAGAGTATCGGCTATCATGTGATGAACTGGGGCCGGCCCCTGATGAAGATGGGCCTCCTCTTTGATGGTAAGTTCGGCAGCTTTGTTGTCTGGGCGGCGATTGTCGTCTCTCATGCACATACTGTATCATCATCTCTGACGGGTCTTCTGGGTCCCAAACTTGGTTGTTCTTATCACAAAATCTCCACACACCCGGGCTGATTTGCTGAACCATCTGCATGCTCTCACAGTAATCAAGGTTAAGAGCTATCGAGTCTGGGCTTGGAGTTCCTTCTGTGTCTGCACCATAGGCCCTGTAGAGGTTGTAGATCCAGGGACCACCAAAGATCGGTAAATTTCCTCTGGCGGTGGCATTTGTCATGAAAAGCTTGCAAAATAGCATAGTGATATTGCATGGTATTTCGTTTTTCATGCAGTACAATGCCCAAGATCCCTTAGGTTGACAACCCCTTCGCTCTGACCTCTAGCTGTGACGGTATGACTCAGCAAACAGTGGATGTACCTCATCAGCGGGTCATGCAGTGCTGTGCTCTTTGAAACGCTCGGTCTAGACCTTGCTGTTCCATAACTCAACTGTTCCCAAGATTCTTCCCCTATGGCACATGCTTTAGCTTCATCATCGTCACCCTCATCTGTAAACGTTTTTTTAGCCTAGAACCAGATGTCCGTTTCAGTTTCCTCGGCTGTGTAAATACCCAAATCAACTCCCAGTTGGGTGACAGAAGTTGTATGAAAAACACCCCCACATCGGAACTCGATTGCCTTGGTATCCCACATGTCAAACATTTTCTTCTTTATATTGAACGAGGCTAGGAATTCTTTTGTAAGTTCTATCACTGAATCCCGTGTTTGGCTAAAAACCCGTGTCCAAGGTCCCGTCACAATGTTCTGATAGCGGTCCCATTGGTTAACTTGTCTGAGGGTTTCTTCGCATGCATGGAAGTGAGCTTCAGGATATCTGTTATTGAGATAAGTTAATCTTTCGTTTGCCAATCGGTCCTTAGTCTTCCTGTTTCCGAAGACTAGGAATGCTTGAAACTCTTCCCCATACTCGGCCATCTGCAATTTACACTTAAATTAGTCAAAACTCATGAAAAATTTCCAATTTGCTGAAACAGAGAGCAAAGCACGGTGGCGTGCTTTTAGAAGCACGACCCCGTGCTGCTGCTTCTGGTTCAGTTCCTTTGATGTTTGACTTTTGGTTGACCACGACTCGTGTTGTTTTGGGCACGACTCGTGTTTTTAATATTGATTTCTAACTTAGTCAGACTCAAACCCTCGTTTTTAACCGGTTATATCAATTGGGTTTAATGGTGTGTCAGTTATTTATGCTAATACCCAAAATCCAAATTGTTTCTTTCAATTAAACCCTAACCATCAAACATTCAACAATCTATTCATCATAATCAAGCATAATAATCCATATCCTTTTCGGTTTTTGACCCGATTTGGTCGATTTGAACAATTTTAGGGTTAATGTAAACCTAGAATTACGAATTTGAATAATGCAATTGTTAAATTAACATACCTTAGGTTTAGAATCGAAGATTAGATGAAGAAATTAGTAAAATAATTGAAGGTCGGCGGTTTCTTGGTTCAGAACACAGTGAAAAATAGGGTTGGTGGTTAGAGAAAGTTATTTTGTCAAGTTAAAACTCGTAACTGCACTGACACCAAAAACACGGCCCCGTGCTTTTGGAAGCACGGTACCGTGCTGCTTAGTGCAGACAGTACTGTTTTGTTTATTTTGTTTGTCGAGCTTGGTTTGTTTTTATTGGGTTTTTATTTTGTGGTTATTTTAACATGGTAATTAAAAATCCTAGATTTCATTAAAACATAAAATTAAAGACATAATTAAAGATAGATGAAATGAAAAGTACAACAACAACTCTTGGATCCTAACACATAGTACTAGCGGGAAAAACTTAAACACGAAACGAAGTCAGAACTTCAATGGCCACCACCCCCGAACAAGTCCTGGATGTGTGGTGGTGCTCGTTTGGCTTCCAAAAGTTCGTCAAGCTTTTTGTTGAACGTGACGAGTTCTCGGTTGAGAAAGTTAAGTTTGGAAGTCACATGTTTTTGGTGGCCATCCACAACATGGAAGTTATCGAACCTAAGCAGGTCGACTTTGTTAATCAACTTGATCACTCAAGCCTCGGTTTGCATATTGCTCTCAACTTGATCTCTTACGATGCATTGGAGTCTCATGATTTGCTCCTCAAGGAAGGATGATTCATGTTGTTTCCCCTTTTTCACTGGCTTCCATTCAACCTGTTTTCCTTCCATTTAGGTAATTTGTGTTTGGTGTGAATGGAATAGTGTTTATGCATGCATATATAGACTGGAAAGTTGAGCACGGCACCGTGCTTTGAGAAACACGGCCTCGTGCTGCTAGAAGAATAAATGTTTCCGAGTCAGAGAATTGTACGGAGTTAGCGCGTATCATGCTGAAGATTCTGGGGCGACCACGGCCTCGTGCTTAGGAAAGCACGGCCCGTGCTTTTTGTCACAGTGAATTTTCTTTTAATTTTTCAACACGATTCAAGATCCGGAATTTTTAGAATGACGTTTATTTTAATAATTTGGAAGTTTGGTCATCTAAAAATTACTTGTCATTAAATAAAGATCCTAGAACAATTACGGGATAAGCCCGGGTTTCCTAAGAAAAAGAAAATAATCGGGTTAAGCCCGAAGTCCTAACACATTGTGCTTAATGCACTTTTTTACACGTAAAAGCATAAAATTAAGTCTCTTAGAGTTCCCCGAAAGGCTCTCCTCTTCCGAACGGTCCTGGTGGTGGAAAATACGAGAAATCGAGAACTTGAAACCGGAGTTGTTCGTTGATGTCTCGGAGTTCCATTTTCATGTTTTCCACTGATTCGGTGAGTTGCACGAGACGCATCTCAGCAAGGACATTCATTTCGGTGAGTTCTCTCACGAGTTCTTGGAGTTTCAGGAGAAGCTCGGTTTTGGAAACATGGCGGGCATCATTTTTCGGATGTCGGGAAACGGGAATTGCTTCATTCATCTCAGTTGGCATGCTGAATTTTCAGAGGGTTTTTGGTTTTGGTTTTGGTTTGTGCAAGAAATGCAATGACACAAGGTGCCTTTTATAACCAAACATGATACCAAACACGGTACCGTGCTTTTGGAAGCACGCCCCCGTGCTTTAACTCTGACAATTCTGCTACAAACCAGTCTGACTGAGATTTTTGCAACGTAGATGCCGGCACGCATTTTTAGGCACGGGGCCATGCGTCTGAGAGCACGCCCCCGTGGTTTTTCAAATTTTTATTATTTTTTTTAATATTTACAAGGCCTACTTTTGTGAAGGTCTTGGCCAGACCTTGTTTCCTTAATCTCTTATTTAAAAAGTTTGGAGGGTTAGTAACTCCAAAACTTTTTTAGGTGGACCGTCGATGTATGGTTTTAATCGATGTCCATTGACTTTGAACTTCTGACCGTTTGAATTTGAAATTTCGATAGTTCCATAGTCAAAAACTGTTTCAACAACGTATGGACCTGTCCATCGGGATTTCAGTTTTCTTGGGAAAAGACGTAAACGAGCGTTGTATAATAGTACACCATCACCAGCTTGAAATTTTTTGTTTCCTTTTAAATGAGCTTCGTGTATGCGTTTAGTCTTCTCCTTGTAGGACCAGGGGTTTTCATAGGACAATGTTCTCAGCTCCTCGAGCTCACGAATTTGATCTTCCCGGTTTACTCCGGCGGGCGTTAGATCAAAATTCACTGCTCTGAGGGCCTAGTAGGCTTTGTGTTATAATTGTACTGGCAGATGACATGCCTTCCCGTAAACGAGCTTGAAGGGTTTCATTCCTATGGGAGTTTTGTAGGCCGTCCTGAGGGCCCACAATGCGTCATCTAACTTTTCTGCCCAATTTTTGCGATTTATCCCCACACTTCTTTCCAAAATTCTCTTAATTCCTCGATTTGAGACCTCTACCTGCCCACTGGTCTGAGGGTGATATGGTGTTGCTAGTCGGTGGTGAACCCCATACCGTGCTAAGACCTTGTTCATCAGGGTGTTACAGAAGTGAGTACCTCTGTCGCTGATTAGGGCTTTCGGAGTACTGAATCTTGAGAATAACTTTTTAGAAATCGTACAACTACTCGAGCGTCGTTGGTGGGAAGAGCTTGTGCTTCTACCCATTTAGACACGTAGTCGACTGCTACAAGGATGTATTTATTTCTGAATGAGTTAGGAAATGGCCCCATGAAATCTATACCCATACATCAAAGATTTCACAAATTTGAATGCCTTTTTGAGCCATTTCATTTTTTGATGAGATGTTCCTGGCTCTTTGACAAGCATCACATGTTTGGATCAAAGTATGTGTATCTTTGTATATAGTGGGCCAGAAAAATCCTGCATCAAACACTTTCCTGACTGTGGTGGCAGTACCGTGGTGTCCGCCAGTTGGTCCTTCATGGCAATGTTTGAGAATGTCTAAGGCCTCCTTGCCTGCTACGCACCTACGAATGACTTGATCCGCACCTATCCTAAACACTTATGGATATTCCCAGAAGTAAAACTTAAGATCGGAGAAGAATTTCTTCCGCTGTTGATGGGTAAGTCCTTTTCTGAGGATCCTACAAGCTAAGTAATTTGCGAAGTCGGCATACCAAGGACTTTCGTCGTTTTCTTCTATGACTCCTTGAATGTGCATGAGAACCTCATGTGGGAAATTATCGTTGATAATTTCTTTGTGAAGTTCTTCAGGAGTTGGACATTCTAATCGTGAAAGATGGTCTGCGGCTACATTTTCTAGCTCCCTTCTTGTCTTTAACCTCGATGTCAAATTCTTAGAGTAGTAGGATCCACCGGATAAGTCTAGGTTTGGCATCTATTTGTTGAATAGGTACTGTATTGCGGCATGATCGGTGTAAACTATGGTTTTGGAAAGAACTACGTAATATCTAAATTTTTAAAGGCAAATACTACTGCTAGTAACTCTTTTTCAGTTGTGGTGTAATTCTCATGTGCATCGTGAAGAGTTTTACTTGCAGAGTAAATTGGGTGGAAATGTTTTTCTTTGCGTTGTCCGAGTATGGCTCCAACTGCAAAGTCACTTGCATCGCACATGATTTCGAATGGAAGGGTCCAGTCGGGTGTGGTCATGATTGGTGCGTTGACGAGTTTGTATTTTAGTGTATTGAATGACTCAACACACTCCTCAGAGAAGACGAATGGTGCATATTTCTCTAGAAGTTTGGTCATAGGTCTTGAGATTTTTGAGAAGTCTTTTATGAAGCAGCGGTAGAAACCTGCGTGACCTAGAAAACTTCTAGTGGCTTTGACTGAAGTTGGTGGCGGAAGTTTGGATATGGTTTCTATTTTGGACCTATC
This sequence comes from Bidens hawaiensis, assembly GCF_021521415.1. NCBI lineage: Eukaryota > Viridiplantae > Streptophyta > Magnoliopsida > Asterales > Asteraceae > Bidens > Bidens hawaiensis. Next base: position 90,271 of record NW_027498689.1, on the reverse strand, counting down.
AAATTCTAGTCCGTTTTGAGAAATCTTGTGACCTAGAACAATTCCTTCCTTCACCATAAAGTGGCATTTTTCCCAATTGAGCACTAGATTTACTTCTTCACACCTAGCTAGAATTTTGTCTAGGTTTTTCAGACAATGATCGAAGGAGTCTCCAAAGACTGAGAAGTCGTCCATGAAAACTTTCATAGAGTTTTCGATCATTTCATGAAAGATTGCCACCATGCAGCGTTGTAACGTTGGTTGGAGCATTACATAATCCAAATGGCATTCTTCGGTAAGCGAAGGTTCCGTATGGACATGTAAAAGTAGTTTTCTCCTGATATTCAGGAGCAATAGGAATCTGAAAGTACCCGGAAAATCCATCAAGAAAACAATAGAACATTTTTCCAGATAATCGTTCGAGCATTTGATCTATGAAAGGAAATGGAAAATGATCTTTTCTTGTGGCATCATTAAGCTTCCGGTAATCAATGAAAACTCGCTAGCCTGTGATTGTCCTCATTGGTATTAGTTCGTCCTTCTCGTTCATTACGACTGTCATTCCTCCCTTCTTGGGTACTACTTGAACGGGACTAACCCAAGGTGAATCCGAGATCGGGTAGATTAATCCGGCATCAAGCAGTTTGATTACTTCCTTCTTCACCACATCCTGCATGTTGGGTTGAGACGTCTTTGATGTTGGACCACGGGTTTGTACTCTTCCTCCATGAGGATTTTGTGAGTACAAAACGAAGGACCGATGCCCTTGATATCCATGATCTTCCATGCGATAGCCTTTTTATGGTTTCTAAGAACCTTAAGAAGTTCGTCTTTCTCTTCTTTAGAAAGGTGAGATAAAATAATTACTGGGAGTTGAGAATCTTTTTCTAGAAAGGCGTATTCTAGATGTTTTGGTAGTTCTTTTAACCCTAAGGCTGGTGGTTCTTCGATTGATGGTTTCGATTTTTCATTGTTTTCAATGATTTCGTATATCGTTTCTGATTCTTCGTAGTAGTTGTTAAGATTTTCGTTCTATAAAATGGGTTTGTTGAGTGTTTTGTATAAAACTTGTGTTTCTAAAGGGGTATTAATGGAGGAATCTCGCATATAGCAACTTACGATGGAGTCTATGATGTCAACATAATATAACGTGTCATCGTGCCGTTGCGGATATTGCATAGATTTTCCTATGTCAAAAGTGATTGCCTCGTCTTTGACCCTGAGAGTGAGTTTGCCGGTGCAAACGTCAACGATAGCCTTTGCGGTGGCTAAAAAGGGTCTTCCTAAAATTAGAGGTACACTTTTTTCAAACTTGTCAATTTTGACAAGCATGTTTTCAACAATGCCCCGAGGATATTTAACGGATCAGTCAGCTAACTGAATGCTCATGCGGGTGGGTTTTGGTTCTCCTATCCCTAGTTTTGCAAAAAACCGCATAAGGCATTAAATTAATACTAGCTCCTAGGTCAGCCAATGCATTGCTAACAGATAAATTTCCTATGAGACAAGGGATAGTAAAGCTCCCTGGATCGGTCATCTTTGTCGGTAGCTTGCTTTGGAGGACAGCTGAATATTCTTCACTTAGAGTGACATGCGAGAGCTCCTCCAGCTTCCTTTTGTTTGTTAGCACTTCTTTGAGAAATTTGGCATATTTTGGCATCTGAGCAATAGCTTCGATGAAAGGGATGTTGATATGGAGTTGCTTAAAGAGTTCTAGAAACTTCCCATACTGGGCTTCCAATCGCTCCTGCTTTAGTCTTCCAGGGTATGGAATAGGCGGAACATAGGTTCGGATTGGCTCCTTAGGCTGTACAATGCTTGTTGGGGTCAGCCTTTCCTGCATTTCATCAGGAGACTTTTTCTCCATAACCGGTCCTGAAGTTGGTGAGACAACAGTGGTTGTACCACTCCTGAGTGTAACGGCGTTAGCTGTTGCATTTGGGTTGGTGATTGTATTGCTTGGAAGAGTGCCAGGTGGTCTTTCGGATAATTGTCGGGCAATTTGTCCGATTTGGGTTTCTAGGCTCTGAAGTGATGCTTGTTGACTTTTGAGATCGGCTTCATGTTTTAATAATACTCCGCTGATATCAACAGCTCTTGAGTCGGCTTTCTTTTCTGCTTCATTCGTTTTGGTCATTAGTTGGATTAGTATTTCTTCGATCTTTGAGTAGCTTGGGTTTTGATGGCTACAAGAACTTTGATCTTGAAATTGAGGTTTAGGCTGGAAGGGTTGATTCATTGGTCTTTTCTCGAATCCGGGTAAGGGTTAAGTGTTACCTCCATCTTTCCAGCTGAAATTTGGGTGGTTTCTCCATCTTGGATTGTAGTTATTGCTGAAAGCGTTGTTCTGTCGAGCGATGAAATCGACCTCTTCCATGGCCATAATGACTTGTTTACAGTCACTTGTCTTATGATGTCCTCCACAAGTGTCACAGGTGGGTCTGGTTTTTGATAGTTTGGCTTGAAGTTGTTCGAATTTTTTAGAAAGAGCTTCAAGCTGTGCTGTGACAAGAGTGTTGGAGTCAACGTGGTGTATTTCTTTATGGGTAGGTGTAGATCTTGGTGGGTTGTTAGCGAAACTCTTCTTTTCGGCCTTTTCTAGGACTTCAAATGCTTCGTTAGGTGATTTGGATCCCAGGTCTCCACCAGCGATTTGGTCGATGGCCTGTTTGTTTTGACTGGATTGTGTGTCGAAGAAAGTTTGAACTTGTAACCATACGCTCTGTCCATGATGTGGACATCTTCTTAGAAGACTTTTGTATCTTTCCCATGCTGCGTGTAACGATTCGTCATCATCGGTCCGGAATCCGGTAATGTTGGCTCGGTATTTGGCAGTTTTATCAGGCGGAAAATATTTGAGGAGAAACTGTTCAACCATCTGGTCCCAAGTGGTAATGGAACCAGAGGAAATAGATTCTATCCATGCCAGGGCTTGGCCCTCAGAGAGAAAGGAAAGAGTTTGACTTTGATTTGATCGTCTGAACAGTTTTGGATTTTAAAAGTTCCGCAGATTCATAAGAATCGAGATATGTGAGAAAGAGGGTCTTCGTCGAGGAGACCATGAAATTGAACTGAATTTTCCACCATATGAATGGTGCTAGATTTGATTTCGAAATTTTCGATGATTTCGGGTGGAGCCACTCCATTGCCGTAGCCTTCGAGAGTTGGCTTGGCATATTGGCTCATGTTCGGCTCATTATTCTGGGCCGCCATCATTTGTTCGGTTTGATTTTCTCCAGATGTGGTGGAGTCTACTGATTCGTCTTTGATTGCTTCTGTGGTTTCTGTAGTCTGTTTACGTGCTCGTCTACGAAAGAGTCGTTCCGGTTCAGAAAGTGGAGAAACAAGCTCAGGCTCAAAGGTAGAGGACATACATGGGACTAAATCAAAATTAAACACTTTAGTAAAAGTTAACTAAAGTTAGTCTAAATTAAGGGTTAGTCAAAGTTAAACTACGAGTTAGGCTAAGCTATTTTAATTTATACTAAGGTTTAAGTTAATTAAGCTAAAGTAAAGTAAGGTAAAAAGTAGGCTAGCCGTAAAATTATATATTTTTAAAAAACATAGAAGATAAAATAGAAGTTTAAAAATTTGTACAATTATAGACAATGATTAAATTAAAACTTGCATCGTTCTTAGAAACGTACCGTGTCCCCGGCAACGGCACCAAAAACTTTGATGTGCGTGCGCGTAGCTTGTATAAATATGATGGGTTGGATATTTAGCTTTTGCACAATATCGTGTTTTAAATTTATAAAAGTGATTTCTACAAAGACTAAACACACACAAAATAGGCAAGTGTACCTATCGTATATGTAGAATAGTATTAGTAAGAACCAAGTATCGATCCGTGGACACAAATGTTTCTAATGATAAATAGTTGTTTTACTTTAATCGGAGGTTTTAATCATTTTGGGGTTAATTTTTCTTCAAACTTCTTATAAAATATAAATACTTATATATATAATATATAGGTGACCATGAAAAGAGATTCTAAACGAGTTGTTCAATTATGCAAAGGTTACCATCTAATATCAAGAATCCACTCCATTTTAGCATTGATAATTAATATGTACACATGTGATAAACTTTTCGTAGCAATATATGATAGATAGCTCCTTGAGCCTTAAGTGAGCATCTTCGGCACTAAGGAGATGGTATGTGCATTTTAAAGTCCACCCTTTCCTAATGTCATACCATCTCAATGATGTCGATTTGAGTTGACAAGTAGTTTCGTAAAGTAGAAAGATTAGAATTGACTTCGATTTCTCAAATACCAATTCTAACAACTTCGGGTGGTTGTAGTTCATCACACAACCTCCCCTTGGTTGATTTATGTAGGTTATAATTACACATTCCGTTAACATATGGTTTCTTTAACTAATTTGATATCCTAAGAAAAGCCATTTTCGGATTACCAAGGTTTAGAAAAATACACCATAACTTATATCTCATCATTTCTAAGTACAATATAAAAATCCATGTTTCAATAATATATCAAAGTATTTCTATCTTTCAAGAACATGAATCGATCATGAACGATTGCCAATGAAATTGACAACCACCAACTTTGAATTAGTAATTTAAGATGGTGAAACATTTCTCATCAAAAGATATTTGTAATATAACCATGTACTTTACTAGACTACATCACATGTCTTGATTAATTATCAAGTAAAACAAAGCCTCTTCATAGATTTTAGATGGTAAAAGGAGTTTAGCTCATAAAGAGCATAGTGATAAACATTAAGATGGTTGATAATAACAAATACATGATTAAACTTGGAACAATCTAACCAAATGTAGATGAATCTTTCTTCTTAATAATGGTAATGATGGTTGATGATGATGATTAGTGGTGATGGCCTCCAAACCTTCAAACTCTTCACTAGATCTTCAAAGTGAGTGCTAGTGTGTGTTTTTATAAGTGAAAACCGGAGATAATTCTTTTCAAGGCACCCCAAATGAGTGCAACATGAGCCACTATTTATAGGCAATCTGGATGGTGAGGCACGGCCCCGTGCTTGATGAGCACGCCCCCGTGCATTTTTATGATATGTGCCAGATTTATTTTGTCTATTGTGTGAGGAGGCAACGGCCCCGTGGTTTTTAGTGACATGTGCTAAATTCTTCTTTGTCTTTTCTGTGTTCCCGTCCACGGCCCCGTGCATGTTGGGAACGGCCCCGTGCTTTTGCTTCTAGGTTTTGTCTTTTCTTGTATCAGAAGCATGGGGGCGTGTTTCTTGAGGCATGGGGGCGTGTTTCTTTGTTTTCTTGTGTTTTTCTTCGTCTGTTTGCTTGTTTCTTTGTTTGAGGCTTGTTTTCACATGAAATTATGTTTTATTATGATAAGTAGCCTTTTATGCTATGTTATTAGACAGAAATTGCAGTTTTTAGAGAATATTTGATGCTGGAAAGATGTATATTTCTATGTACATCAGAGGTGTAAATATCGAGATTCTGTGACTGCTTGGGGTGACCTCTGGGATCGGCAGGACTATTCCTGGGACGCTGGATATCAACTCCTTCAGTTTTTGCAATTCCTTCTGAACCATTGGGCTAATACTGGAATCCTACGTAGCATCATGGTTAGTCACATATAGTAATGTAACATCTCGAAAAATACTATATTTATTTTGGGTTAAAGATGACAACTTTGAAAGTAGAAAGACCAAAAATTATTTTAATAATAATTATAGTAAAGAAATAATAAGATAAATATAGATTATAAAGTTGGAAGCATTCCATGTTAAGGAAATGGGAATCCATCCCACATGGAAAGAAGGAAGAAAATGAAAGTCTTTCATATTGGTATAAATTGGAAAGATAAATCCATCCCATAAGGAAAGTAGGAAAAATTTGGAAGCTCTTTATAAGGAGTTGAGTTCCATAGTAATATTCTTATATGTCATTCATGCACCAATGGTCATAGCGGAGGGTGCAAAGCACCCGACGTGCACGCACACGGGTGAGGGGCACATTGTGGCGCTTTGATGGTGCACTTTGCACTTCGCATCGCCGCGATCTGCCTTTAGTATTTTTGAAAAGTGGAAGGACCAAAAATGTCAATAATTAAAGCCAAGGGAGTTAAATAAAACTTTTGATATTTTAACCTTTCGCGCGGCGCAAATGATTTTTTCTCGCGACGCGAAGGAACTGACTCTTATCCTAACACATTTTGACACGTATCACCAAGTGGTGACACGTGGCAAGTTTACGGGTCAATTCATCAGGGCTAATAGTCTAGTTCGCGCGACGCAAAGGTATGCTATGCGATACGAGAAGGACAAATAAATTCAGAGGCGGTTAATGAACTCTTCGTGCTACACGAACAACTACTTCACGCTACGCGAAGGAAATCAATTTCAGCCTATATATAGGCGACTATGGGAATATTCCCATTCATTCCTCACACTCTCTCACACCTCAAATCACATACGCTTAACCACGAAGTGCGTGACACTATTCCGACGTTCGTGTCTTGAAATACATGCAAGGTGTAGAAGTGTTGTTCGTTCTTTTTCTTAATACCGACAACACGTAGAAGTACTGCCTGCGTCTAGCCTAGGCATTTCTAGAAATCAAGTTACCATATAATTTTATTATTATATATGGCTTAGACCATAGTAAAGGTTATAGTCTATACCTTGAGAAAATAATAAGTGAAAAATGATTTTTATAAGAAGTGGGTATAGATAAATATTGAATATAAAAGTTTTATAAAATGTTTCTTAATAAAAAAGAAACAGTGTATAAATATATATATATATTATATATATATATAGTTTTATAAAACTTTCATATTCGATATATATTTTATAATGAAGAAGAAACGAAAGAAATAAGTGATAAACATTAAGATGGTTGATAATAACAAATACATGATTAAACTTGGAACAATCTAACCAAATGTAGATGAATCTTTCTTCTTAATAATGGTAATGATGGTTGATGATGATGATTAGTGGTGATGGCCTCCAAACCTTCAAACTCTTCACTAGATCTTCAAAGTGAGTGCTAGTGTGTGTTTTTATAAGTGAAAACTGGAGATAATTCTTTTCAAGGCACCCCAAATGAGTGCAACATGAGCCACTATTTATAGGCAATCTGGATGGTGAGGCACGGCCCCGTGCTTGATGAGCACGCCCCCGTGCATTTTTATGACATGTGCCAGATTTATTTTGTCTATTGTGTGAGGAGGCAACGGCCCCGTGGTTTTTAGTGACATGTGCTAAATTCTTCTTTGTCTTTTCTGTGTTCCCGTCCACGGCCCCGTGCATGTTGGGAACGGCCCCGTGCTTTTGCTTCTAGGTTTTGTCTTTTCTTGTATCAGAAGCATGGGGGCGTGTTTCTTGAGGCATGGGGGCGTGTTTCTTTGTTTTCTTGTGTTTTTCTTCGTCTGTTTGCTTGTTTCTTTGTTTGAGGCTTGTTTTCACATGAAATTATGTTTTATTATGATAAGTAGCCTTTTATGCTATGTTATTAGACAGAAATTGCAGTTTTTAGAGAATATTTGATGCTGGAAAGATGTATATTTCTATGTACATCAGAGGTGTAAATATCGAGATTCTGTGACTGCTTGGGGTGACCTCTGGGATCGGCAGGACTATTCCTGGGACGCTGGATATCAACTCCTTCAGTTTTTGCAATTCCTTCTGAACCATTGGGCTAATACTGGAATCCTACGTAGCATCATGGTTAGTCACATATAGTAATGTAACATCTCGAAAAATACTATATTTATTTTGGGTTAAAGATGACAACTTTGAAAGTAGAAAGACCAAAAATTATTTTAATAATAATTATAGTAAAGAAATAATAAGATAAATATAGATTATAAAGTTGGAAGCATTCCATGTTAAGGAAATGGGAATCCATCCCACATGGAAAGAAGGAAGAAAATGAAAGTCTTTCATATTGGTATAAATTGGAAAGATAAATCCATCCCATAAGGAAAGTAGGAAAAATTTGGAAGCTCTTTATAAGGAGTTGAGTTCCATAGTAATATTCTTATATGTCATTCATGCACCAATGGTCATAGCGGAGGGTGCAAAGCACCCGACGTGCACGCACACGGGTGAGGGGCACATTGTGGCGCTTTGATGGTGCACTTTGCACTTCGCATCGCCGCGATCTGCCTTTAGTATTTTTGAAAAGTGGAAGGACCAAAAATGTCAATAATTAAAGCCAAGGGACTTAAATAAAACTTTTGATATTTTAACCTTTCGCGCGGCGCAAATGATTTTTTCTCGCGATGCGAAGGAACTGACTCTTATCCTAACACATTTTGACACGTATCACCAAGTGGTGACACGTGGCAAGTTTACGGGTCAATTCATCAGGGCTAATAGTCTAGTTCGCGCGACGCAAAGGTATGCTATGCGATACGAGAAGGACAAATAAATTCAGAGGCGGTTAATGAACTCTTCGTGCTACACGAACAACTACTTCACGCTACGCGAAGGAAATCAATTTCAGCCTATATATAGGCGACTATGGGAATATTCCCATTCATTCCTCACACTCTCTCACACCTCAAATCACATACGCTTAACCTCGAAGTGCGTGACACTATTCCGACGTTCGTGTCTTGAAATACATGCAAGGTGTAGAAGTGTTGTTCGTTCTTTTTCTTAATACCGACAACACGTAGAAGTACTGCCTGCGTCTAGCCTAGGCATTTCTAGAAATCAAGTTACCATATAATTTTATTATTATATATGGCTTAGACCATAGTAAAGGTTATAGTCTATACCTTGAGAAAATAATAAGTGAAAAATGATTTTTATAAGAAGTGGGTATAGATAAATATTGAATATAAAAGTTTTATAAAATGTTTCTTAATAAAAAAGAAACAGTGTATAAATATATATATATATATTATATATATATATAGTTTTATAAAACTTTCATATTCGATATATATTTTATAATGAAGAAGAAACGAAAGAAATAAGTGATAAACATCTTAAACTACAGTGTAAAGCCCCGTTAGCGGTGCCTCACATTTGGCCGTTGGATTTACTCATTAACATAGTTCTATTCATCAGTGTTAATAAAAACATATGCGGAATATAAAAACTTTCATAAAACATTTCATTAACCATAACTTGTCTTAAAATAAACATCTTGTCTTTCAAAATATTATAATATTAAACATAAAAGTCTCGAGTCTTCCGATGCCAGCCTCTTATTCAATGCCACGTGCTCCCCTCAAGCGAGCTGTCTCATCCTACTTACCTGTGTGCATACTAAAAGTCAGCTACGCTGAGTGAGTTCTAGTTAATAACATAACATACTTTTCATACATACATACATACTTTCATTCACACTTTCATAATTCAAATTCTACTTTACTCTATTCTATTCTGCCTCAGATATTATTAGGGTCCGGTCCCTTTTTCTGCCTTGGATATTATTAGGGTACAGTCCCTTTTCTGCCTCGAGATTATTAAAGGGCTCGGTCCCTTTTCTTCCTTGGATATTATTAGGGTCCAGTCCCTTTTCTGCCTCGCGATTATTAAAGGGCTCGGTCCTTTTTCTGCCTTGGATATTATTCGGGTCCAGTCCCTTTTCTACCTTGCTATCTCTTACATTCATTCATAACATACATACGTATCATTCATAGTTCATACATAACATTCATATTCATAATCATAAATTGGCAGTACGTGCAATATCCGAAGATCGTTCACGTACCGACAAGCAATCATTCATACATTATACATAGCGTTCATATTCATAACTATAACTTGACAGTACGTGCAATATCCGAAGATCGTTCACGTACCGACAAGCAATCATTCATACATTATACATAGCATTCATATTCATCACTATAACTTGACAGTACATGCAATATCTGAAGATCGTTCACGTACTGACCAGCAATCATTCATACATTATACATGGCATTCATATTCATAACTATAACTTGACAGTACGTGCAATATCCGAATATCGTTCACGTACCGACAAGCCATCATTCATAACTTTCACATAATCACATAAGGCATACACTTATCATTTAGGATAAGTGTATTAACAAATCACATCGAGTATGCACACAGCCCCGAAAACATAACAAGGAATGGGGCTAGAAACTCACCTGGATCCTGTTGCTTTCACCGTTAATTGATATCCCTTCTTCAATTGAGCCTGGGTAACTGTTAACTATATATTTGTTAATTAACTGTATATTTATCTAAGTTGGTAGTTTAATTAACCAACACATTTCTAAATTGGGCTTGTTTGTCTAATTAATTCACATGGGCTATCTAGTTAGATCAGGCTATTGATCACTCTAGCTTTTGGGCCTAGTTGGGCCAGGCCCAAAGACCACAACACTTCAAGTGGCCGAGAACTCTCGGCAGAGAACCCATGTGTTGACCGAGAACCCTTGGGTTGACCGAGAACGCTGTTCCTGACTGAGAACCTATGTTCTTGGCCGAGAACCTATGTTCTTGACCGAGAACACATGGTCACCGAAATCTCTAATTGAACGAGAACTCTGGGTCACCGAGAAATCTCGTAATCGAGAACTCCGATGGACCGAAAACTCATGTTGAACGGGTTCTCGCGTTGACCGAGAACCCATATGGAGGCTCAGGTCCGAGAACCCTTGTCTGATGCTTTCAGCACATATTTTCCTATCTTTATTTCCATTTTAGCTCAGTAACGGTTAATCGGTCCATTATTACCCTTTTATCACCTAAACCCCAAACCTCCTTAACCGTTTTACGCTCGTTATCAACCCATCATAAAGACTTAACCCTTTTCTAGCATAAAGCTTGAACCTTTATGGCTAAAACGTTCAAAACTAGATCTAGGGTTTATTTAAACGAGCCGTTCATAACCATGAGTTCTTTAAGTCCATTTTAATCCTCAAGTTTGCAACTTTATGGTATAGCTATACTCGATTTACTATCCTACTAAGTTTTATGCAAAACCGACTTCGTTTACCTGTCCTTTTCACAAACCGAACACCACTCGTTTTACCCGAAACGAACCAACTAACCCGTTTATTATCAAGTTCATTACTTTATCAATAATCATGACCCGATCTATCATCCTACCAATTTTTATGTAAATCCGTTTATGAAAAGTAAGCCTTTTTAACAAAAACGTACCTTTGAGGTTTTTGTATGAAATCACTCGAGATGCTCAAAACCATATCAAACGAACTCCGATTTGAGTGATTTAAGCGGCCACGGAACTGTCTCGTCCCGATATACAAACCCATCAGCTCACCTTTGCCGGAAACCGCCGCTACAGTCGTCGGAACAGCTGAACAGTGCTGGAATCTTCACTTTTGAGCTGCAATGGTTTTGCTGATACAAATCAGACTTCCAGACCTCTGATCGAATATCTAATCGGTGGAAATCTTCATTTATATACCATGAACACTCAGTTAAAATTTGAGATCGATCCAACGGCAAGATCTCCGGGAATCTTTGTGTCTTTGTGGGTGGTTTTCTCAAAAACGGGAATTGGGTTAAGTGTGTGTTTTGATGGTGTAGGCTATGGTGTGGAGATGTATGGAAATGGAAAGGATTAGGGTTTTAAGGGGTATTTATACTCCCTTAAGCCCATGGACCTTAGGCCCATCTTTTCTTTTTGGTCCATAATTAATTACATCTAATTAGCATACTTATCCTTCTATCATTATTATTTTACTATTTTTCTATTAACTCTAGTAAACTTTTCGGTCTTAAATAAATAATATATAATTATTTATTCTTAGAAATTTCGGGATGTTACAGTCTACCGTCCTTATAAGAGGTTTCGTCCTCGAAACCTGCTTATTCCCTGTAAAAGGAATACTTCCTGTATTCACATTCTTTCTTGAACCGGCTTAGCTTCCTAACTTACCGGTTTATCCTTTGTCTCACAATCATCGAGTGACGTTAATTAGTTTTAGCTTTCTTAGGTAGCTTGTCCATGAATTCATCTATGATACGCTTCCTTTTCCAGACCTTGCAAGTGCATATTACTTCCACAAGTATGGTCTCCTTTCTTGTCATTTAAATTAGCACTGAATGACCATTATGTCCAATTACAACCTTTAGCAAATATACTACTGCTTTGCAATACGTTCAAACATATTAATTCCAAAAAGGAAACCTTCCCAGTTTCTCCTTAATGGTTACTTTTTAAAAATCCCTTTGTCTATTCCTTGAGAGAGAACACTTCTTGAAATTCTTGAGCGCATCCATTGCATAACTTGTTGGAGAACTCCTTAAGTCACCACTTATACCTTCTTTCATTCTCAGCTCTGCATCAACATGTAAGGTTCATGAGTTATAGCTGTCCAAGGTAGCTTGATCATGAAGTCCATGATGATACATCTCCCTCTTTCTTGACTAATCAAGCCTCACGTTGTCCTATGAATCCATTGTTGTTTGCCGTTGCATATCAGGCTGCCTGATATATCGTAACCAATTACCTTAACCGACTTCCTTTCCAGTATGTCTTGACCTTCTTTTATAATACCATTCTATCCTTTCCGTTCCAGAGGACTTCCCTTCCATGATCACATGATTATCAATTACTCACTAATTATTTGTGTCAAGACTCAATAAGTCTAAACCATATCTACGCTTTCCTTGCATGTCTTTCCAGCTTTTGTCCTTGGTTTCTAGCATTCTCTTGCAGTGTGACTTTCGGCTCCACATTCGTAACACTTGTGGTTGTTCTTATCCGTGTTGGAAAAGTATCATGTCTATCCAAAACTGTCACATACCATGGACTTTTCTTCATCTGACTTCTACTAAAGCGTTTCACTTCTATTAGTATATGCCTTCATTATAAGCGACATCTAGACTTTTGACCTTCATCTAGGATTTGACCTCGAAGATATCCATGACGTGGAATCCTCAGGCGACCAAATCTGATCTTCACATCATAAGTATCATCTTTCAACTCTCGGTGTAACTATAGAATTTGTTAATTTTTCGTCTTGCTCTCATCATTTATAACTTTTAGCTGTACCTCCTGGATCTCACTAATGCAATCCGGAGTACTAACTAATTTATACTACTTAAATGTCGTGATATCTTCTCCATAGTCTGGCCGTTAGCAACCATATTAGCCTCACCAGGATAATACTTGATTCCACAATCATAATCATTTATCAGCCTCACTCATCTTCTTGCCTCGTATTCCGTTCCTTCTGTTTCTTAGGACATGTGTCAATGGTACTCCCTGAAAACTTAGCATACAATTACTCCTTTTTTTCCAACGTTTCCAACACTTCTCTCAAGTGTTCAGCATGGTCGGACTTATCCCTTGAATAGTCAAAACTATCGTCTGTGAAGGGAACGACATATTTGTTCTAATATCGGATGACATGCCCTATTCATCATAACCATAAATGCTGCATGAGCATTCATTTATCCAAACGATATCACGAGCAACTCGTAGTATTCATATCGCGTCTGAAATGTTGTCTTATGGACGTCTGCCTCTTTCACTTTAAACTGATGATAGCCTGCTCTGAGGTCTATTTGCGAGGACCAACTCGCACCTTGAATTTGATCAAACAAATTATCCAATTGTGGCAATATCTATTCTTCACAGTAAGCTTGTTCAACTCTTAGAAATCTAAACACATTCTCATACTTCCATCTTTTTTCCTTCATGAACATCGCTGGTACAACACGTAGGGAAATACTCGGCATAGAACACCTTCGTCGAGGAGTTCTTGTAGTCGGGACATTAAATCTTTCATCTTGAACGGCGACATACGGTGTGGTGCTTTCGCGACGGGCTGTGTTTCTGGTATTAACTCTATCTGGAATTCTACCTTTTGTTCCAGAGGTAACCCCGGAAGGTCCTATGGGAACATCTTTCATTTCTTTCGTGTCGGCCGTAGCTTTGACAACATACGCTAGGTAGGCACTGCACCCTCGCCTTAACAAACCTTCAGCTTATATCATCGGAATGACGTTAGGCCTTGAACTTTCTGTATTACCATAAACTGTCACTGTACCGCCATCCATTGACATAAACCTTATCAACTTACTCTTACATGCTATACGATCTTTAACTCAGACGTCAAATCCATTCCCAAACGACATCGAACTCTCTTAAGGTCAATCATAAAGAGTAGAAAGGAACTCACGTCCCTCTAGTTCTACCTTACAATTCTTAACCATTCTCATACTTTGACGAAAGTATAGCTAGTGGTCTCTTCCATAAAGTATCAGGTACACAACTACATTCTTCTTAACGTCATATTTCATAATTGCTAAACTATGTAGTCTCATACTTTCATTCTTTTTCAATTAGGATGCCTCGAATTTCACCCGTCCTTCTCGATCATCTCTACTTTCTCGTCATTCGCTTCGTTACTCACGATCCCAGCAAGTTCCTTTATGGAGTTAACTATTGCAGGCATACTACCTTTCTTGACTCATTCTAGTTGGCTTATCTATGTTTCTTTCATGCTAATTCCATTTGGACTCTCTAGTTCGGGCTACCTTTGATGCTTCATCGAAAATTGTTGGCATTGTAGTGCGAAACATTTGGCAACTCCCTTGGTGTATATGATTACAAGTTCCAGGCGTGATCCTTCTTCTTTACTTCCTAAGGCCGAAGTCCTATTGCTTTCGTATATTACTTTGTCACACCTTCTTCAGGTGTCTGGTTGGCACGTGTCTTACCACAACGTCCAATACGACCTCTTCGCGCTCATCCCTTTTGTAGCAGTCATCTATCTCACCTATAAGGAAACACAAACATTATCACTCTAGGAATGATTTAGAACATGATTCATAAGGTAAGTAGTTAATGACAGTGGCCAAGTGTAATTAACTATTTGCATTACTCCTCAGGTTCAACATACTTCCATTTATGACTTCACTTGTGCTAGTTTCTACTTTTAAACAGTTAATCAATCAAACAATCAATTAATCCTATCCCTACATACATATATTCTTCCTTTAACTATTAAGCTATCATCCTTACACATTATTTAACGATATACTTTACCTTTACTAAGCTTGCTTGAGTGACACATGGCTATCTTGAACTGGCATCTTCTTTCTTTTCTTACTTGAATCACATTCTCTGTTCGAGTTTAAGCATGTAGGATACTTAAATCTCTCGAACTTTGCTCTGATACCAACTTGAAAGGCCCCGTTACCGGTGCCTCACATTTGGGCGTTGGATTTACTCATTAACATAGTTCTATTCATCAGAGTTAATAAAAACATACGCGGAATATAAAAACTTTCATAAAAAATTTCATTAACCATAACTTGTCTTAAAATAAACATCTTGTCTTTCAAAATATTATAATATTAAACATAAACGTCTCGAGTCTTCCGATGCCAGCCTCTTATTCAATGCCACGTGCTCCCCTCAAGCGAGCTGTCTCATCCTACTTACCTGTGTGCATACTAAAAGTCAGCTACGCTGAGTGAGTTCTAGTTAATAACATAACATACTTTTCATACATACATACATACTTTCATTCATACTTTCATAATTCAAATTCTACTTTACTCTATTCTATTCTGCCTCGGATATTATTA
Organism: Bidens hawaiensis; assembly: GCF_021521415.1. Lineage (NCBI taxonomy): Eukaryota > Viridiplantae > Streptophyta > Magnoliopsida > Asterales > Asteraceae > Bidens > Bidens hawaiensis. Next base: position 74,756 of record NW_027498689.1, on the reverse strand, counting down.
GGGTTCGGTCCCTTTTTCTGCCTTGGATATTATTAGGGTACAGTCCCTTTTCTGCCTCGAGATTATTAAAGGGCTCGGTCCCTTTTCTTCCTTGGATATTATTAGGGTCCAGTCCCTTTTCTGCCTCGAGATTATTAAAGGGCTCGGTCCTTTTCTGCCTTGGATATTATTAGGGTCCAGTCCATTTTCTACCTTTCTATCTCTTACATTCATTCATAACATACATACGTATCATTCATAGTTCATACATAACATTCATATTCATAATCATAACTTGGCAGTACGTGCAATATCCGAAGATCGTTCACGTACCAACAAGCAATCATTCATACATTATACATAGCGTTCATATTCATAACTATAACTTGACAGTACATGCAATATCCGAAGCTCGTTCACATACCGACAAGCAATCATTCATACATTATACATAGCATTCATATTCATAACTATAACTTGACAGTACGTGCAACATCCGAAAATCGTTCACATACCGACAAGCAATCATTCATACATTATACATAGCATTCATATTCATAACTATAACTTGACAGTACGTGCAATATCCGAAGATCGTTCACGTACAGACAAGCCATTATTCATAACTTTCACATAATCACATAAGGCATATACTTATCACTTAGGATAAGTTTATTAACAAATCACATCGAGTATGCACACAGCCCCGAAAACATAACAAGGAATGGGCTAGAAACTCACCTGGATCCTGTTGCGTTCACCGTTAATTGATATCCCTTCTTCAATTGAGCCCGGCTAACTGTTCAATTTATATTTGTTAATTAACTGTATATTTATCTAAGTTGGTAGTTTAATTAACCAACACTTTTCTAAGTTGGGCTTGTTTGTCAAATTAATACACATGGGCTATCTAGTTAGATCAGGCTATTGATCACTCTAGCTTTTGGGCCTAGTTGGGCCAGGCCCAAAGACCACAACACTTACCAAGTGGTCGAGAACTCTCGGCAGAGAACCCATGTGTTGACCGAGAACCCTTGGGTTGACCGAGAACATTGTTCCTGACTGAGAACCTATGTTCTTGGCCGAGAACCTATGTTCTTGACCGAGAACACATGGTCACCGAAATCTCTAATTGACCGAGAACCCTGGGTCACCGAGAAATCTCGTCACCGAGAACTCCGATTGACCGAAAACTCATGTTGACCGGGGTCTCGCGTTGACCGAGAACCCATATTGAGGCTCAGGTCCGAGAACCCTTGTCTGATGCTTTCAGCACATATTTTCCTATCTTTAATTCCATTTTAGCTCAGTAACGGTTACTCGGTCCATGATTACCCTTTTATCACCTAAACCCCAAACCTCCTTAACCGTTTTACGCTCGTTATCAACCCATCATAAAGACTTAACCCTTTTTTAGCATAAAGCTTGAACCTGTATGGCTAAAACGTTCAAAACTAGATCTTGGGTTTATTTAAACGAGCCGTTCATAACCATGAGTTCGTTAAGTCCATTTTAATCCTCAAGTTTGCAACTTTATGGTATAGCTATACTTGATTTACTATCCTACTAAGTTTTATGCAAAACCGACTTCGTTTACCCGTCCTTTTCACAAACCGAACACTACTCGTTTTAACCGAAATGAACCAACTAACCCGTTATATCAAGTTAATTACTTTATCAATAATTATGAATCGATCTATCATCCTACCAATTTTTATGTAAATCCGTTCGTGAAAAGTAAGCCTTTTTAACAAAAACGTACATTTGAGGTTTTTGTATGAAATCACTCGAGATGCTCAAAATCATATCAAACGAACTCCGATTTGAGTGATTCAAGCGGCCACGGAACCGGCTCGTCCCGATCTACAAACCCATCTGCTCACTTTTTCCGGAAACCGCCGCTACAGTAGCCGGAAGAACTGAACAGTTGCCGGAATCTTCACTTTTGAGCTGCTATGGTTTTGCTGATAAAAATTGGACTTACAGACCTCTGATTGAAGTTCTAATTGGTGGAAATCTTCATTTATATACCATGAACACTCAGTTAAAATTTGAAATCGATCCGACGGTTAGATCTCCAAGAATCTTTGTGTCTTTGTTGGTGGTTTTCTCAAAAACGGGAATTGGGTTAAGTGTGTGTTTTGATGGTGTAGGCTATGGTGTGGAGATGTATGAAAATGGAAAGGATTAGGGTTTTAAGGGGTATTTATACTCCCTTAAGCCCATAGACCTTAGGCCCATCTTTCCTTTTTGGTCCATAATTAATTACATCTAATTAGCATACTTATCCTTCCATCTTTATTATTTTACTATTTTTCTATTAACTCAAGTAAACTTTTCGGTCTTAAATAAATAATATATAATTATTTATTCTTAGAAATTTCGGGATGTTACAAACAGGTTCAAGTGTATTTTAAAAAGAAAAGAATATCAAGGTAATGAATATGAAAATAGACTAAAGGTCTATAGCTAGATCATTGATCTAGTATTTATACTTGGTTATTCTCGTACTATAGGTCTGAGGTAACTTCAAAACAAAATTAGTGAAAGCGCTGATCAAAACAAAGGTGAATACGCTCGTAAGTTTAAAACATTGTAATCGAGTCATTTACCCAGAAACCAAAGTTTACATGGGATAATGTATCCCTAAAACTTTAGTATCTGCTGACAATTGGGTTAGTTATACATGTGTTTGGATCCTCTCATTTGTGGTAGAGGGTAGGCATACGCCTACACGCGTGGTACAAGTTCCCGTTTCATTGAGCCAGTCTATAGGGCTGTGAGGGCTTGGCTAATGTGATATAATTGGTACTCCGGTCTAGAGGGCCGCTGATTGTTTCGAATATGAACTAAAAGTTTTCATTAATGATTTAGCATCAACATTGTCACCCCCCAACCTAAGGCAGAAATGTTGGGACATGAGTTGATTGCTCAAAGCTCTCAAGGTACTATATCACGCAATAGTTAAAAATGGCTATATCTATTTATTTAATTTAAATATTTAACAAATCCAAATAAATCCAAATATATCATTTATAAATAAAGCAAACAAGATAATAAGTAGTTCAAATTCAATTCAGTCTTGATAATCTCTTCTCTAACATAGCAAATCCTAAGTCCTTCAATAATAATTCTTGATAAATCTGTACACACGCTGACCTGCATATGCGTATAAAATACAAATAACTTTGTCAACACGAGGTTTAGTGAGTAAAACACCAGTTAAGTGAGATATAATATAATATATAAAGAATATGCAAAATGTTCCTGTGAGATAAGCAATTTAACAAATGAGAAAATAATAAATGTCGGTAAAACCGTTGCCTTGCGAAGTGGGCATTGGCTACTATGACGATCGTATTATCATACTATTACTGTGATTATGATGGACCTCTCCGAATGCCACCAATTAAGCAAATATGCAAATAGAAAATTCGGGATTAAATTGATATAAACACAAAGATTAAACAGTTGCAATTGAATACTATATAATAGGTAAATATTTAAGTTACGCATATGTCCAAAAAGATTTATAAGAAGTAAAATAGGAGAGTGAAATACTCACCTTATCAAATGAGCAAGGAGAATAAGGTAGATCAAGCTCTTCAGGAGTTACCGGCGAGATAGCCTAATAGAGAATAGTTGCAGAAAAATAAATATAAATGAATGACGGGTTTCAAGGGATTTGAGAATCTTTGATGATCATGTATATTATTATGAAAGTTAAATATTACTTAGGCTTATTATCAATTTTATTAATTTTCTTTATTTATAAATCTTTTAACCTGTAATATTTTGTAATTGCAATATATCATAATTATAAATAAAATTCTTATATAATATATATATTTATAATACACACACACACATATATATATATATATGTATATATATAAAGATTGGTTTAACCATTTAATTTAAATATCATTAGTATATTTATAACTATTTATATATATATATATATATATATATATATATATATATAAACCCTTATATTTAGACTTTAAATCAAGTTTTATTATATTTATATACATACATATATATATATATATACATACATACATATACATATATATACATACATATACATATACATATACATATACATACATACATACATACATAGGTTTTTATAAAGATTTTAAAAAACAACACATTAAACTTGTCGGTTTTAATAAGATATAGTTTATTTAACATTTATTATTATTACTAATTAGTTAACAATTAAAAACAAAAATATGAAAAATTTCCTAAAAAGATGGGCTGAGGGACTCGAACCCGCGCCCCAGTTGTTTAACCAAGGGTGCACTAACCATCTGGGATGGTGGCTAACTTGGTTATAACACAGAAACGATAAATAATATACTGACAATTTAAAAATCCCTATTTGTTTTACATAAACCCTAATTCATCAATTGATCAAACCAGTTCTTGTGAATCTAATTAATGTCCGGGTTTATGTTCACTGATCAAATACGAACTGGTAACAACAATCAAATACATTTTTTGATGTTATATGAAAGGTAAATTAGTGATGACAATGGTCGACACTAACGAACTCAAGAACACAGCTCAAACAGCGATGTTAATATAATTGGGTTGAGAGGTTTTGAAGGCGAGGGTTTAAGGGTTATAACTGTAAGTTTATTTGTATTATGAAGTTCGTTATCTTGTATGATGGTTAACTAGTTGTGTCGGCTGGATATAATAAGCAATACGGATTAATTTGATCTATTATACCAAATTAGAGGTGTCGACATGCCGAATAAGGTATGATCAACGTAACTGTTAATTCAATTTCCATGTTAGTGACGAGAATAGAGGTCCAAGCTATCAAACGGGTCTCATATACATGATTTAGGTCACGGATTTGGATATATCTAACGGTTTAAAATATTATAATAACCAGAAATTGCACTTTGGTCCTTAGAGATTAGAGGTGGGATCAATTTGAGGTTAAAGTTTAGTTTTGGGTTGAAATTGAATAATCTTGAAAGTTATTTTATATATTTTAAAGGAATAATTAAAAAATAATATTATAATAATTAAATAACTCGATAATTGCGGTATTTAATTAATAGGATAACCTGAACATAGAAATGGGTCGGGTAACGGTTACAAAATAAAAATGAGAAAACCTGAATTGTTACAGTATCCCCTACTTTTAGAAATTTCGTCCCGAAATTAGAGAATTAGCAGTAATGAAGAGGCACGGGTATTTGAGTTTCATCTCGTCTTTACGCTCCCACGTAAACTATGCGCCTTGTTTAGAATTCCAACGAACCTTTAACAAGGGGATGCGGCTTCGTTTGGTTACTTTATTTTTATGATCCATGATATTGATGGGTTGTTCAACAAAATGTATAGTCTCGTCAATACGAACTTGATCGAGGGGGGTATGGAGATTACCCTTGGCAAGAGACTTCTAAAGATTAGAAACATGAAACACCGGGTGAACATTAGAGAGTTCAATAGGAAGCTTGAGTCGATAAGCAACTAGACCAACTCTATCGAGGATTTCACAAGGACCAACGAATCGAGGAGCTAGTTTCCATTTCTTCTCAAAATGAATGACTCCCTTACGAGGGGATGCTTTGAGTAGAACTAGATCACCAACACTGAATTCAAGGGGTTTTCGTCTCTTATTAGCATAACTCTTTTGACGGCTACGAGCGGAAAGAAGGTTTTGACGAATCTGAGCAATACGATAGGTTGTTTCTTGAATTAATTCCGGACCGGTGATTTGAGATTCCCCAACTACGTTCCAACAGATCGGGGAACGACATTTACGACTATACAGGGCTTGAAAAGGCGCCATACCGATGCTAGAGTGAAAACTGTTATTATACAAGAACTCGACGAGCGGTAGATGAAAATCCCAATTGCCCCCAAAATTGAGGACACAAGAGAGGAGCATAATTTATAGAGTTTGAATCGTACGCTCGGACTGGCCATCGGACCACGGATGATAGGCAGTACTGATATCCAAACTAGTTCCCAACACAGATTGGAGAGACATCCAAAAGCGAGAAGTAAAATGACTATCACGATCGAAATAATAGTTAACGGGGTTCCATGATGACAGGCAATCTTCTCTATATAAATGTGCGCCAATTGATCAACCAAATACGTTTCTTTGATGGGTATTAAATGAGTATACTTGGACAAACGATCGACGATTACCCAAATACTATCATGTTGTTTACGAGTAGAAGTAAGCTTAGTAATGAAATCCATGGCAATACCTTCCCACTTCCACTCGGGGATGGGAGGTTGCTCGAGTAAGCCAAAAGGTCGATGATGTTCGGCTTTCACATTAGAGCACGTGAGACATTTAGAAACATAAAGAGAAATGTCTTTCTTAATTCCGGCCACCAATAGATGGAACGAAGATCATCATAGATCTTATACGCACCGGGATGTATGAAATATGGTGACTTATGAGCTTCGTCCATAATAAATGTGCAAAGATCATCACGATCGGGAATCCATAAACTGGTAAGAAAGTAAAGCAGACAATTGGGTTTTGTTTCCAGTTGAGTTTTAGCGCCACACGACATCTCGTCATACATATTGCCTTAGTTGATAGATACGTGTTGGGCGTCGAGAACACGCTTTTCGAGATCATTTTGGACTAGAACACAAGTAAGAAGTATGAATTTGACTTGCTTCTTATGACTGAGAGCGTCAGCCATGACATTCGCTTTTCCAGGATGTTAACGAATCTCACATTCGTAGTCGCCAAGCAACTCGGCCCATCGAGGTTGTCTCATATTGAGTTCTTTTTGATCAAATATGTGTGGAAGACTCTTATGATCAGTAAACACCACACATTTTGTACCATAGAGGTAGTGTCTCCAAATTTTCAAGCCAAATACAATAGCACCAACCTTGAGATCATGCAATGTATAGTTTTTTTCGTGAAACTTGGGTTGTCTCGAAGCGTAAGCAATAACCTTGCCTCGTTGTATGAGGATACAACTTAGACCTTGGTTAGAAGCGTCGCAGAATACGATGAAATCTTCATTACCTTCGGGAAGAGCAAGAATAGGAGCATTGCAAAGCATGTCCTTAAGAGTTTGAAAAGCTTCTTCTTGCTTTGACCCCCACACATAAGGCTTACCCTTGTGTGTTAAAGCGGGGAGGGGCAACGCAATCTTAGAAGAGTTTTGAATGAAGCGACAGTAATATCCCGCCAAACCAAGAAACGATCAAACTTAGGTAGGAGAAGTCGGTGGCTTCCAATTTTTAACGGCTTCAATCTTTGCGGGATCAAGATAAATACACTTTTATGTGCTTTGAGCTAGGTTTTTATTGAATATTATTCTTAGTTGGTTCATATGTGGTTTTTAAGGTTTTGAGAGATGACGAGCTTATATGAAATATTTTTACTAAACTTGAGACCGACAAACAAATTTCAAACATATTTTATATTATTATTCAAATACATATATTATTATTTTTATTCTCACTATTATTACTATAATTATTAAATCCACCCTTCTAATGTGAACTATATATACATGTATTATATAATAATATTAACTTGTTATAACTTTCATGATGGTGTAGGAGGAAATCAATTATTTGCACGTCCTTTGACAAAGCAAATACAAGAAGCGACGGTGGGGTTTAATTTAAATGTGATCATCATTTAACAAGAAAGAAAACACTTTGGACTCCAAAACGAAAAAAAAGTGGAAAAACATAGGCTTGTATCGGGCTGCTAAAAAAGAAAGATATAATTTGTCAGTAGGCTCACCACAATTGAGATATAAGGCGATCAAAGAACAAATGAGGGAAGAACCCTACGAACGAAGAGGGAGAGCCAGACAACTTTGATAGGGCAGTCGTGAAGGGGAGCTGCGACAGTTCGAAGGCAAGAAAAAGAAAAGAATCACGTAGGCTACTAGCTCAATTATTTATTTCTTCTTTGATGAACTATAATACTTATTTTGTTTCATCATTTATTAATATGATTGGCTAAACTTCTTATACTGCCTGGGTTTGGGTAAATACTTTTTAGACTCGTTTTATTTTTAGTTTTGGATTATTTATTGATTGGTGATGCTTTGGTAAAGTTTTTTTTTATTTGGTTATGATGCTTATGCGTATTTGGTATTAATTTTTTATCAATTTTGGTTCCATATGCGTCTTTGTGAATGGCTTTCATGTATGGATGTGTATTAGGTTACTTACTGGTGTGTTTGTAACTAGTTTATGGTTTATAGTTGACGTATTCCATAGGAACGGTAATTGAGAGTTTAGAGATACATTTTATTCTGCCACTTGAGAGACCAGGAGGTAATTAAGTGTCGTCTGTTTTGGTCTTCTACGCGTTTGGGTAGTGATAGAACATGAGTGAGTTACCCTTGATTCCTTTAGATACTTACATATCCGAGTTATAATCAAATTCAATAAGAATACCCCTTCACGCTTTAGGGTGTTTTGTGATTAGAGAGACCGGGAGGTTATTTAGTCTTTGGGTACCTTAGCATAGTTAGGTAAGGTGAGACCGGGAGGTGATCCGAACCATAAAACCGTTGATCTTACATGATATTTAGGGTTCTTAGGTATTGTTGGTGAGACTGGGAGGTAAGCTAGCATACTTTAGTTAATCCTTAAATTTCATATTTTTAGAATCAGGTACAAATCATAAATCCAATTCCGAGAGTTTACGAGTTGACTAGTAGGATTCCTTACCTAGGTAGTTGTTCCAGCCTATTTAAGTTTCAACCCGATTTGTTCGTGTCTATTTTTAGTGTTAGTTTTAAGTATTATTTAGTTGATTTTTATTACTTAAAAAACACAAAAATCAATTAAATCTAATTATTTAAGTCATTAGTCGAAGTCTAGTTTAGTCGTCGCTAGTGTCTTGTGGGTCCGATATCTGGACTTCATTAGGATTTACTACAGTCGATAGGTACACTTGCCTGTCTAGTGGTCTAGCATTAGGAGAATCTAGATTTATAAATTTAAAACTAGATTGTCTAGGTTAGGATTTTATAGACTGCGTTTTGCACATCAATACACATGCTGAATGAGCCATTTTTCTTCTTGAAAAACAAAACAGTTGCGCCCCAAAGAGAAGAACTCGGGCGAATAAAACCCTTGTCCGAGAGTTCTTGAAGTTGACTAGAAAGTTCTTGCATTTTGGAGGGATCAAGAAGGTATGGGGCTTTAGCTACGGGGTTAGCTCCGGGTATAAGGTCAATCCGAAATTTGACTTTTCGAACAGGTGGAGGAGCGGAGACATCATCGGGAAAGACATTGGGAAAATCACGTACAAACGAATTATCGGATATCTTCTTCTCTTTACGCTCTTTCTCCACCACGAGAGTTACGAAAGCAACACACTTTTACGCAGATAACATTGAGCTTGAAATCATGACATAAGATTAAGCATAGATGTAGGCGTATCACCGAAAACATTAAGAACACGACCTTTCTTGAGAGGTATAGAGAGGAATTTTTTGAAGTAAACAACTTCAGCACGATTAAGAGTTAACCAATCCATCCCTACAATGACGTCGAAACTACCCATTTGCATAGGATGAGGTCAATACGGAACTTGACTTTATTAAGATTTATGACGCAATCCCGAATTACCGAATTAGTAATAATCGAATTCCCATCAGCTACTTCTACGATAAAAGGCTTAGATAACTTATCCCGAGGCTTATCAATAATATACGAAAAATCCAAGGAAATAAAAATCTTATTGGCACCCGTATCAAATAACACCGAAGCATAATGATTATCAATGAGAATCGTACCATTCACCACGTCGCTAGAGCTTTGAGCTTGATTCACATTCATCATAAAAGCACGGCCATTAGATTCTTGATGGGTTTAAGAAACTTGGTTTAATAGGGGAGCTTGGATAGCATGGGCTTGAGTTGATGCATATGGAGGAGCCATAAGCTGAGGCACTGGAGGAGCATAGGATTAGGTGCATAAACTGGAGGAACATGGGGTTGGTAGGTTCACACTTGGTAGGCTTGAGAAGTATAGTAAGGTGCGGGGTATACTTGGTGTTGCGGTGCATGGGTGACATAGTGGGATGTAGGCATGACATGGGCTTGGTGAGCATGGGTAAGCAATGGGCAGGTGTTGCGGAGATGGTTAGGATCTCCACAATGGTAGAAAGCACGGGTATTAGGAACACCAGGTTGAGCAGGGTTAGTAGTAGGTCTAGCTGTCTGGGGGTGAAAATCGTGTTTGAATGGCTTGCGAACCAGGCGGTGCACAACAAACATTAGCAAGATGACCGTAACGTTTGCATTGGGTGCACAGTCGGCAAGGGGATTGAGCAGGGTGATGATGGTTACATGGTTCAGAGGGGATGAGGGCCAATGCATGCTCTTTTGTTTGGGGCATTTGGGTTAGGTGGAGGTTGGTTATTGGGTTGGTTGACATAATAGTTATGTGGTTGGGCTTACGCTTGTTGTTATTGTGGTTCTTGTTGAAGCGGTTACTGTTGTTGTAAGCAGGTTTGGGTTCAGCCTTGGCATCGATGGATGAGTCAGTTTTATTGTCAGGAGTAGGTTTGGAATCCCTGCGAGACAATGTTCCATCCCTAACATGACTATCGGTGAGGGAAGCAGCTAGGTCCATAGCCTCACCGATGTTACCATGGCGTCACGGAAAATGGTTGGTAAACCGCGAATGTATTTCTGAATCCCGCGGTTCTCGGGGGTTAAAAGTTGGGGTACGATACGACTAAGCTCACGGAAATGGTCTTAATAGGTGGAGTTATCCCCATCAAATTCCTTGAGTTTCCAAAACTCAGCCTCAAGCCTTTGCAGTTCATGATCAGGGCATACTACTTTCTTCATCGCCTCCAAGAAATCCTCCCAAGGCATGGCTACAGCCAACTCGGCACCTTGGTCGACTTTCAAGGCATTCCACCATGTGATAGCCCGGTCCTCGAAAAGGCTCGAGGCAAACTTACTCCGTTTGGCGTCTGGACATTTAGAGTGGATGAACACATTCTTTATCTTCTCGAACCATTGAAGCAATTTGGTGGCATTTTCCTCGCCAAGAAAGGAAGTAGGTTTTATACTCAAAAAGTTACGAAAGTCATAATTGTTCGGTGCAGCCGAAGTAGCAGATCTATTAGAGTTGAGGCTCTGGATTTGGGTTATGATTGTGGGCATATTAGCAGCAAACTCCTTAGTGATTCTAAAAGCCAAGAGGCGATCGTGAGAACCAGATGAACGTTGGTGAAGACGGTGGTTTCTTAGAGAAAAAATTTCATGAGAAACAAAAATAAACAATTTTAAGATGAGGGGTACTTGTGTAAATATTTATGAGATGACGCAACTAATGAGGTTAACGTGAGGTAACTAGATGAGGAGATGGGGTTAGTTTAAAAGTTAAAAATTTTTGTTAATTAAGTTAACTTTACAATAAACTAACGGAATATATTTGTGGGTGTTGGCCTCCCTTGAGCTTTCCATGAAAACTTGAATGGCCCAACTAAACTAACAAGCAAAAGTAACAGAGTTGGACGACCCATGAGTGTCACATGGCATTTTAACTGTACCACCTAAATAATGATTAAAATAAGTGAGTTGGATGGCCCATGAGCATTACATGACATTTTAACTGTACCAACTAATTAACGTATTATCAATACAATAGAGTTGAACGACCCATGAGTGTTATATGGCATTTTAACTTCACCAACTAAAGAACGATCTAACGAAATAAAATGTGGGAAGTTGGAGCATCCCGTGAACCACCACGTATGATGAACTCTAACAAAATAACATTCAAAACAAGTTGAGGAATGAATAGTAGGAGTGCTCATGGATACCATGGATTTTTCACCCAGTTTCCCATTTAAAAAAATTAATATAACACAATAATCGGAAAAAGTTATTGAATTTAGCCACGGACCACCATGAATTCGGTTTATAAACGATTGCAACCGCTAAAGCGGTCACGTTTGACAGCCTAGGGTGTCGGTCATGTGACATTTGTGTCCTGCGTTGGCCTATAAGCTCGAGTACTGTGGTTAGGATATCCTCCAGGTAAGGAATAACGTCTTACCTTGGGTTCTCGGAACCAGTTTGCCAATGCCGACTCACAGTTATCTCCCCCTTCCAGTTACTACCGGACTTTGTCATACAACCTAGCCCTAAGGTGAGAGAGTAAAAACAACACTAGGGAATTCTTAAGGAATTTACCAAAAATAAAGGCAATCTACTTAATTTTTAAATTATATAAAAATTTATTGATGTTGAGGCATAGTGATGTTATATGAAATACACATATTTTCGTATTTGTTTTATCAAACTTTTCGGTGCGTTTTAGTATTTGTTTAACCGTTTTTGATGATGTTTACATGTTTATGTTTGATGTAGGATCATGGGTGATAAGATCATGGAAAACAAGTCTTAAATTGATGGATTTAGCTCACCCGAGGATCGAATCGAAGACGATGCGTGTAAACGAGTTTTAATGAGTAAATTAAGCAAAAACGAAGACCCCGGGGGCCACCTAGGCCTTGGAGGTCACATGGCGTGGCGCCTCATGGTGTCCCTAAGCTGGCTAAGATGTTCAGATTTCAAAGACCCCGTCTATTTTGTCTTATATGGGCCTTATGGGCTTGTTTTGGCTTATTTTGGCTTGTTTAACAAGTTTAATGATCTATTTAAAGAACCCTAAAACCCAATGAACGAAATTATTCAAGTTTCCAGCCGTCTCACACCTGTTCTAGGGGAGAAACCAAGGAGGACAAACTTACGGTTAGGGGTGGTAATCTTGACCTAAACTCTTTCAAATGAGTCAATTTGAGTTGTTTTAAAAGTTAAATGAGTTGGTTTGGGTAAAAGGTTTTAACTAAATGGGTCAAAATAAGTCATTTGAAATTCCATCCTTTTATTTTCGGGTCAAAATGGGTCGACAAGTTCAAAGAAATGGGTCGATGTGGGTTAGAGTCCTAAGGAAATGTGTCATGTTACGGATCGGAACGAGTTTTCGTACAAGACAGGTTTCGGCACGAAACGGGTTTCAGATTGGAACGGGTTCGGTTCAGGTTTCAAGCCAACACGAGTTTTCACCGGTGACGTGTTGGGTTTTGGTTTCTTTTGTTTCTTTATGGTCGATTCCGGACTCGTTTTAGTTCGTTTTTTCAGTTTTGTTTTTGTTCGGTTTGAATTCTTTTAGTTTCGTCTTGATTGATTTTTTCGATTTCGATTGATGTGGTCCGGTTTTGGCTTTTTGTTTCTTTGTTTCACTTTCGTCGATTTTTTCGGTTTCGGTTCGATTCTATGTGTTTTTTTTATGGAACGAAGACAATGTAGGAAACATTTTAGTGTTTTTATTTTTTTTGTTTATGATTTATATTTTGAGTTATAATTTTTTTATTATTATTTTTGAATAGTTTTTTTGGGGGTTTTTAATCTTAATAGAAAACCCCTAAAAAATCGAAAAAAATAATAAAAAAATAATAACTTAAAATATAAATAAAAAACGAAAAATCTAAAAAACTCAAATGTTTCCGCCATTATTCTCGTTCACAAAAAAAAAACCCCTCAAAACCGGGTTCGACCCTAACCTATTTTGATCCAAACCAAAACAACCTTTTTCTAATTGACCCGTTTTTGACCCAAACTCATTATGACTCATACTCGTTTTTACCCATGACTCATTTAAACCCATGACTCGTTCGACCCAACCCAACCCATTTGCCACCTCTACTTACGGTTCTATCTTTTATTCTTTAGTTGTCGGTTTTGAGTATTTGAATGATTTTAAGTTCATTTTTGGTTTTTAATCATTCAAATATTTTGTAATCAGATTTATTTGAACATGTTTATCACTTTTATATATCTTTTTCCATTTTTCATTGATTTTGATTGGCTAGATAGGTTAGAATCACCAAGGTTTGATGTTTAACGACTTAAACTAAACTAGTTTAGGGTGCTTAACAAATGGTTGATTGTTTATCTATTGTAAAGTTCATAATTTGTGAAATTATTCTGTTTTTACCCTCTGCCATAGATGTATCTTAGGTTGCATGTGCCCCATGTGGTTGATTATTGCATGAATTAGTTTTGTGAAGGCGTTAATTGCATGTTTCGGTTATTACTTTGTGTGTTGATTGATCATGGTAGGCATACCATTAGGGTTTATGTTTCTTGGATAATTAAAGTCAGTGACTTCACCACCTTTGAGTTGGACCAAGACCTTAGGTGTCGGCTTATCTTGCTAGTTAGTTGATCGGGTTAGTCATTGTGAGACCAAGTGCGGTTTTCCTATTATCGGCTAGGTTAAGTTTGTAAGTTGAGTTATTTTTTCCTTAGTATTGAATTACCCCTCTTCTCCTAGGTTTGAAATTAGCTCGAGCCTTAGTGATATATGTAACTTAGACATGGACTAAGTGATGAGTTATTAGGGTACGTAGATTAACAACCATGAATTAAAAGCTATCTAGACATTGTTAGGGTTTTCTGGTAAAACTGACCATAGGGACCCAGTTGCCTCAACCTCACCTATGTTAGCTCATCTTTAGAACTCTGGTTTCAACCACATGTTAGCACCCATGTCATCTCACAGCCGTTTAAGTCATCTTACCCATGTGGTTCATTTTCTTATTATCGTTAGTTCCTTTAAGTTTCACCGTTAGTTAAGTTTAGTTAGTTTAAATAACTTAGATAAAGAAGTATATTATTTAGGCAGGACTTATATTAGTGTTAATTATCTGAGCCGTTCTCACGTGTCTTTGTGTTCGACATCCAGATTCCATTAGACTGTGCTGTTACGCGACCGGTACACTTGCCGTTTGTGTGAAACTTAGTTACGATTATTTGGTTTTATAAATTTAAGACTTAGTTTTGAATTGCGAGAATTAGTTATTAATATTTATATATAGATTTTCGCACATCACATAGCCTCGGAGTTGTGTGTGTGCATGACAATAACATAATAATCAAAATAAATTATTAACTAAGAAAGCAGTAAACAATTAAGTAGAACACATAAGGCAAGTAGTAAGCATGTATGTGGCTCCTAAACATGTTACTAAGGCATCACTAACGACCTATCTTATACCTTCGCCTCTGATACCAATCTGTCACACCCCAACCTAAGGCAAAAATGCCGCTCGAGGTTGTCCTCTATCTTGGCCATCTTTTGGTCCACATGATAATGCTCAAAACGCAATGTTTCAACTTTATCATGCAACTCTTGGTTTCTCTGTTCCTCCGCCACGTTAATGCTTAACAAATCGTTAACTCTCTCGCGTAAAAACATTAACTCCCTAACTACATATATGGGCATCTCTCATTGTCTTCCATAACTTGGCCTCAATCCTCTCCTCTCCTCTCCATGGTAATTTCTTGGTGGAAATGTGTGAAAATGGGCATGTCAAAAGAATGGGAAGTAATAGCCATTTATAGACATATAGGACTGCAAAACATGGCCATGGTGACATAAACACGACCATGTTAGGTGAGTGTCATAAATGTCAGTCCAGAATGCGGCATTTATTAAAGAGATGATGAGTTTTGTCTAGGCACAACCGTGCTTAGGGTAGACACGGTCGTTCCTTGGCATCTTTCACAATTTATATGTGTGCGATTCTGATCCCTAAGACGTAATTTAAACTTCATTTCACCAAAATTCCTAATATTACATTACTTGTCCTAAAAACACAAAAAACAACACTTAAAAATAAAGTAAAAAATAAAACAACAAATAGTCGGGTTAAGCCCAATAAATCCTAAAAACTAGTATTTAGCTCAATTCCTTGAACCATCAACGGGCATATCAGAAGAGATTGGATAAAGGGTCTCTAAAATCCCCTTCAGAAAGGTTCCCTTCAAAACCGCCATCTCCACCAAACGGTGGTGGTGGCGGGGGAAAAACCCCAACCGAATGGTATGAATTTCAATATGCTCATTAATGTCACGAAGCTCGACTTTCATTTCTTCGACCATTTTCGTCAAAGCTAGGACTCGTTGTTCATTGAGAACGAGCATGTCCTTGAGATCTTTTTCCATTAATGGAGTTGAAGGATCATCTCTAGGCTTATATTTTCTTCGTAGGTGGAGAGGTGGCAGGGTTTCTGGCATTAGGATGTTACATCGACACTTTGGAAGGTTGTTTAGCTTAGATAAATGTGGCTAGAAGGTGTGAAACGCTCTCAAGAAAGTGATTCAAATTTAAAATATGCCATATCGTCTCAGCAAAGCCGTGCTTCGCAGGGCACGGGCCATGTTGACAAGTTTTCTCTGAAATTGGACAGTCTGAGCCGGAAACAGTGCCATAAACTATCATTGCAAGGAAATTGTACTAGGCATGGCTGTATTGAGTGGGGCACGACCGTGAATTCCTAAAATAGTTTTTTTTTTTAACTTATCCTTAAAAAAGCAGTAAAATCTATCCTAAACATGAAATATTTTTGTCACAGTCGATAGCTTGAGTCCTGACTTTGCCATTTTAGTTCCCAGAATAGAGGCATAGTACCTCCATTTTGGTTTCCACAGGTTCTCCTGATTAAAGTTTAAGTCTATGAATGTTTACCTTAAAGCTATGTCCATCTTTTTGAGCAAGTTCAACGGCTCCATGATCAAAAACTTCCTTAACCGTAAAAGGGCCAGACCATCTAGATTTTAACTTTCCATGAAATAAACGTAGGTGAAAGTTATATAGGAGTACCTGGTTGTGTGATTTAAAATATTTTTCACCTTTTACGTGTGCGTCAGAAGTCTTTTCATCATTTATTTGGAAATCTGTGAATTTTCGCACGCTTACATCCTTAGTTCTTCTAGCTCGTGAAGTTGGTTAACTTTGTTTTCTCCCTCAGATTTTAGATCAAGATTGGCAGTTTTAAGTGCCCAATATGCTTTATGCTCAAGTTCAACGAGAATATGACACACCTTTCCGTACACCAATTTAAATCATGTTGTGCTTATTAGAGTATTGTGTACAATGCAGAAAGCCCACAGAGCGTCGCCCAATTTTTCCGACCAATCTTCGTGATTTTGACTCACAGTTTTCTCTAAGATTTGTTTGATACCCCAATTTTTAACTTCCATTTGACCACTTGTTTGCGGGTGGTAAGGTGTAGCGAGTTGATGATGAAACCCGTATCTAGCCAATACTTTCTCCATTTGCGTATTACAGAAGTGTGTTCCTCGATCGCTTATAAGTGCCTTGGGAATACCAAAATGTGAGAATAATTTCTTCAAGAACGTGACTACCATCCTAGCATCATTGGTGGGTAAAGCTTGGGCTTCGATCCATATTTATTCGTAGTCTACTGCAACTAGGATGTAGTGATGACCAAATGATGTTGGGAATGGTCCCATAAAATTGATTCCCCAAACGTCAAATATCTCACATACCTGAATTAGTCTTTGTAACATTTCATCTCGAGATGAGATATTGATGGAACGTTGGCATGCATCGCGTAAGCTAACCCTTTCATTTGCCTCTCCATAGATTGTAGGCCAGTAGGAGCCAGCGCCAAATACTCTCATTGCAGTTGTCGATGCTCCATGGTGGCCTCCTGATGGTCCTTCATGACACTGTTATAGTATCTTGTGTACTTCATCTACATATACACATCTTCGGATAACATTATCAGCTCATATGAAAAATAAGTATGGGTTTTCCCAAAGGTAATATTTGATATGTGTAAAGAATTTCTTCCTTTGCTGATATGTCATTACCTTGAGAATGATTCCACTAGTGTTGTAGGTTGCGATATCAGCGAACCAAGGATGTTTTCCTTCACGAGTCTGGATATGCATGAGAAATTCTTGGGGAAAGTTGTCGTATATGTTTCTCTCAATTTTTTCTTGTGAAGCTGGGCATTCCAGACGAGAAAGATGATCAGCTGCAACATTTTCAGAACCATTCTTGTCCTTGATTTCGATGTCGGATTCTTGTAGAAGTAAAATCCATCGGATCAGGCGGGATTTAGCATCTTGTTTTATGAACAAATATTTAATCGCTTCATGATCAGTGTAAATAATGGTTTTCAAAAGAACAAGATATAACCGGAATTTTTCGAAAGAGAAGACTAAGGCCAGAAGCTCATTCTTGGTAGTTGTGTAATTTTCTTGAGCATCATTAAGTGTCTTGTTGGCGTAGTAGATAAGATGAAAATGCTTATCTTTCCTTTACCCTAGGACTACTCCAACTGCGAAATCACTTGCATCATACATAAATTTGAATGGAAATGTCCAGTCTGGGGCTACCATGATTGAAGCGTCCACGAGTTTGTTCTTCAAAATTTGGAATGCATCCAAACATTTTTTAGATAATATGAATGGAGCATCCTTTTCAAGAATTTTTGTCGGCTATGTTTGAAAAGTCTTTGATGAAACGGTGATAGAAACCTGAATGGCCAAGAAAACTTTGAATAGCTTTAACATATGCAGGCGGTGGAAGTTTAGAAATAGTTTCTACTTTGGCTCTGTCCACTTCTAAACCAGCCTGAGATATCTTGTGCCTGACAACAATGCCTTCTTTAACCACAAAGTGACATTTTCCAAATTTAACACAAGATTGGCTTCTTCACATCTTGTTAACATCTTTTTCAGGTTTTCTAGACATATATTGAAAGAGTCGCCAAAGACAGAGAAACTTTCCATGAAAACTTCCATTGAACCTTCAATAATGTCATGAAACTACCATTCAACGTTGAAAGGTAGCTGGAGCATTACACAATCCAAAGAGCATTCGTCAGTATGCAAATCTGCCATATGGACATGTGAATGTTGTCTTATCTTGATATTTGGGAGATATCAGAATTTGAAAATAACCAGAGAATCTGTCAAGGAAACATTACTACACCTTTCCTGATAGACGCTCGAGTATTTGATTGATGAACGAGAGAGGAAAACGATACTTCCTGGTGGCATTGTTGAGTTTGCGATAGTCTATGCAAACTCTCCATCCCGTGACGGTTCTCAGAGGAATCGACTCGTTCTTGTCATTGGTGACCACCGTCATTTTGTCTTTCTTCGAGACTACTTGAAGATGACTTACCCATGGAGAATCAGATATGGGGTAAATCAATCATGCATCAAGCAGTTTGAGAACTTCCTTTTACACCACATCTTGCATATTTGAATTCAGTCATCTCTGGTGCTGCACTACGGGTTTGAAGTAATATTCCATCAAAATCTTGCGAGGGCAAAATGACTGGTTGATGCCTTTGATGTCCATTATTTTCCAAGCGATGTCTTTTTTGTGAGATTTATGAACTTCTAGAAGTCTTTCTTTTTCATTGCTTGAGAGATTAGAGGAAATGATAACATGCAATTGAGAATTGCCTTCGAGGAAAGCATACTCCAGGTGTTTGGGTAATTCCTAAATTCGGTAGATCTTCAACAGAGGGTTTGGCTTTAGGTTCTAGATCTCTATCTACTTCTTCAAATGTGTCTTTGGAGTTGCTTTCTTCTTCATCCACAGCTTGATTTTCCATATCGACAACATGCGCTTTTTCTTCAATCAGTTGCGTGTCACATGCTTCTTTCTCAATTGTTTTCCTTAATTAACAGCTCACTATTGATTCACAGATATCCAAGAAGTATGCAAAATCATCTGTGTACTGTGGGTGTTTCATTGACTTCCCTATGTCAAAAGTTACTTCCTCATCCTCTACCCTAAGCGTGAGTTTGCCGGTGCAAACGTCTATGAGTGCTCTAGCGGTAGCTAAGAGTGCTCTTCCTAATACAAGAGGTACAAAAGTGTGTACATCTATGTCTAGAATAACGAAGTCAATGGAATTACAAACTTGTCGATTTTGATGAACATCTTCTCAGCTATGTCTCTTGGATATTTCACTGATCTATTAGCTAGCTGAATGCTCATACAGGTTAGAGTGGGTTCTCCTAGTCCTAACTTGGAGAACATCGTGTGAGGCATGAGGTTAATTCTGGCTTCTAAATCGGCTAAGGCGTTGCTGATAAACAAACAGGGGATAGTGAAACTTCCTGGGTCAGTCATCTTCTTTGGAAGCTTGTTCTAGAGATTGGTAGAGCATTCTTCATTGAGTATCACGTGGGATAACTATTCTAGCTTCATTTTGTTGGATAGAACTTCTTTTAAAAGCTTTGCATATTTTGACATTTGTGAAATAGCTTCTATAATTGGAAGGTTAATATGCGATTGCTTAAAGAGTTCTAGGAATTTGCTATATTGTGCCTCCATCTTTTCCCGCTTCAGGTGAGTTGGATAAGGAATTGGTGGAACATATGGTTTCACAGGTTCTTTGACAATTTTAGGAATAAGTTGAGTTTCGGGTGTGTCAAGAACCTGGGTCTCATCTTCAGATTGGATAGGTGTGACTGGTGAATTGATTATGGCAATACTTCCACTTCTAAGGGTTATGGAATTGGCTTGAGCATTGGGATTGGTAATTGTGTTAATAGGGAGTTCTCAAGGTGGTCTCTCAAACAGCAGCTCGGCTAACTGACCTACTTGGTTTTCAATGATTTGCAAAGAAGTCTTTTGGTTCCTTAGCTCCATTTCATTCTTCATGAAACCATCATCGGTTAATTTGTTTGAAGCGTCAGTACTTGCTATGAGTTGCATCAGTAGAGTCTCCACTGTAGATCCACTACTTGATTGTTGGTTGGTATATGTTGGCTCTGGTATGGAGGTTTAGGTTGAGAGGGTTGGCTTGATTGTTAGCTTCGTCCCTCCACTGAAGTTCGAATGGTTTCTCCAACCAGGGTTGTAATTGTTGACATAAGTGTTATTTTGTCAACTTACATAATCACATTCTTCGATGGTTATACTCTGGCCGTATTTGACTTTGTGATCTCCCCCACACCTATCACATTTCACCTTTGCTTTGATTAGCTCAAACTGAAGTTGTTCAAATGTATTCGAAAGAGACTCGAATTGTGCAGAGATGAAGGTGCTATTATCGACATGGTGTATGCCTTTGTGTGATGTGGTTGATCGTGGTGGATTATAGGCAAAGCGTTTCTTGGCAGATTTTTCTAAGATCTCGAATGCCTCATTGGTGATTGAGGTTTCGAGATCCAAACCAACGATTTTATCGATTGTTTGTTTGTTTTGGCTATTTTGAGTGTCGAAGAAAGTTTGATATTGAAGCCATTTGTTTAATACATGGTGCGGACATCATTGAAGAATGTTCTTGTATCTCTCCCATGCTGCATGTAGTGACTCGTCTTAATCTGTCTGGAATCCGGTGATGCTGGCGCGGTACTTGACAGTTTTATCGGGTGGAAAATATTTTAGAAGGAAATGCTCCACCATATGTAGCCAATCAGTGATGGTTCCAGTGGCAAAGATTTAAGCCATTCCAAGAAATTGCCTTAAAGCGAAAATGGAAAGAGTTTAAGCCCAACTTAATCTTCCGAGCAATGCTGAATTTTGAAAGTTCCACATATTTGAAGGAATCAGGAAATATGAGATGAAGGATCTTCGTCGAGAAGTCCATGAAATTGGACATAATTTTTGATCATATGAATGATACTAGATTTAATTTCGAAGTTTTGAAGTACTTCGGGTGGTGCAATGCTATTTCCATAGCCGTTGAGTGTCGGCTTACCATATTGGCTCATGTTTAGCTCGTTATTTAGTTCCACCTTATAGGCTCTTCTTGGTTCTCCTCAGTTGATGTACCTTCCTCTGGTTCGCCCTTAACTCCTTTGGTTGCTTTACGTTCTTGAGTGCGTTTTCTTTGGTGGAAGTGGCGTTCAGGTTCGGAAAGTGGTGAAATGAGGTCGGGAGTAGATGTAGAGGACATACACTAACTAAGAAAGTAAAGATATAAAAGTACAACTAAAAATTTAAACTAAGAAAAACAACTTATCAACTAGAAGATAAACTAAAATGCAAAATAAAGAATATAGAAAAAATATTTGTGGTCTCGTTATTTTTAGTAGGTTTTAAAATATATATATATAATAAAAAAGGTTTAATAAATACTCGGATTGTTTGTAAAAATTCACCGTGTGTCCCCAACAACGGCGCCAAAAACTTGATGTGTTATGGATGTAGTAGAAAAATGTGTTAATTTTTACTAAGCTCTGTTAACACAATGTTGAGTTTTAAATTTATAAAAATAATTATTATCTTAACTAAACCACACACAAATAGGCAAGTGTACCAATCGTATGTGTAGTATAGTATAGGTAAGAACCAAGTATCGATCCACGAACACACTTATAGAGTTTTACTACTTAATCGTTGTATTTATTTAACCGGAAGTAGAGATCATTTTGGTTTAGGTTTTTAGTAAAGAAAGTTCTAAGAGAAATAAAATAAAAGACAATATTTTTGGGTTTTTATATTTTAAGGTGGAAAAAATTAAAGATAAAAGGGTATTATCTTGGTTAAAAATCCTCTTAACTAAGTTTGATAGTTGATTAGTAAACATGTGATCTAGATGTTGCGATGGTGATTAAATGTGAGAATAACATGGTCATGTTATTACCTGATAATTAAAGAAAGAGATAAATCTTGACCCATTTTACTAATACATCATTTTATGTAAGCAAGTGGTTTTAAATAAATATAAATTAACTCACTTTAAAGATGAGACAATACCTTAAATTACTACATGAATTGTCCTTGATACTTTAGTAAAATAACCCTTATATAATGCCTAAAATACCAATTATGATTAGTTGAGTCTTAAAGGATTAACATTAAATTACCAAATCTTAACCCTCACAACTCTTGAACAATTATAGAACTCATGTAATAACCACTTAAGAATTGCTTTAAATTGGTTATGTTGCACAATCACTCAACGAGTAATTAACCGATCTTAATGGATGAACACCAACAATCCATTTCCATAACATTGTTGATAGTTCTCATTCTAAAATGGTCAATCACTATTAATATTCCATTTGGTTTATGTCAATATTAAGATTCATGTTTTTCCCCAACCAAGCCCTTACAAGAATGGCGATTTCTTGACTCATCATCAAGTTCGGAATATTGGTGGCTCTTTAAAGGTTTCCTAATTTATTCCCTAAACCCTCACAAAAGTGGTAGTTCCCCGGCTTATCGTCAAGCTCGATGTTTGGGGGTTGATTTTAAGGATTCTTTATTTATCAACGAAGTCTTCACAAGAATAGTGATTTCTCGACTTATCATCAAGTTCGGGGTCTTGGTGTCTATTTTAAGGTTAGCATAGGCTTCGCAAGACTAGAATCTTCTCGGATTATCGTAAAGTTTAGCACTTGGGGTATCTTTTAAGAGTTTTTTTAACATTGCTCATCGAGTGATAATTGCAACACAACCATTAGTTATAAAACCTATCACATGTTTTACTAACATTATCAAACTTTAATTAAGATTCATTATAAACCAACATGATACAATGTAAGTTTTGGCAATAATATACATAATGATAATTATCAAAGTAATAGATACACACATGATCAAATTGAAACAATCTAACCAATTTGGATGACTAATCTTTGATGCTAATGACTTCTCACAAAAGCTTATTATCCTTAATATTCAAGTGTTGGATGAATGAGATTGCTTCCCTTATTAATGGTGATGAAAGGAAATGGTTGGAGAGATTGAATCCTCCTCAAAAGGTTGTTAAAGTCCTCTAAATTAAGGAGAAGAACATTCAAATTATAGGCTCATCAGACCCTCAAGGTACGGTTGTGCTAAGCAAGGCACAGTCGTGTTGTCATTTTTGTCCTGCTGCATTATTTAACCATGTCAGATTATACAGCTCAAGGGTAGCACAGTCGTGCTAAGAAAGTCACGGCCGTGTTGAGTTCAGCAACAGTTGAAATGCTTCATGTTTTGTCATTTTCTCTTGTTACAGAAGGCATGGCCGGTTTTGGGAAGGCATGGCCGTGTTTTGCTTCAGAACCTTCTATTTTGTCTTTTCTTATTGCCTTTGATAACTTGGGGGGTTTTAGTTAACATGGTCATGTCTTGACTTCTTGATTTTTGTGTTTATTTCATATGCTCTAGGCATGGTCATGTCTTGATTCACCATGGGGCATGTCTTGTTAGTTTTCACTATTTATCTCTTTTTTCCTTCGTATTTCAGTGTGTTTTATTCCTTAGGACTATATTTACCTATAGATAGTAATCATAAACATTAGTGGTTATTTTTCTGATATAGTTGCCGAAATTACACTTGTTTGGAGCTATTCTGGTGCTGAAAAGATGTATAATTTCTTATACATCAAATGGCTAAGCTTAGAGAGAGCAGCACTCATACTAGTCGTCGGGTGAAATAGAACAATGCCAGTTGTTGCTTCGAGAAACTAGACTCGTTGGATTGTTGGGATCATGGCACAAAAATCGAGGTTAATTATGTGAAAAGGAAAGTGTTTTGGGATGCATAACACATCCACCCCATGGCCTCCTTTTATAGAAAAAATTCCATTATGTCGCGTATCACGACGGAGCTCAAAGTTTGGCTGTCGCATAGTGCGATAGGCCATTTAGCTGCCTTTTATTATTTTAATATGTTGTGTAACGCGAAATATGTAAAGGCAATCCATCGCATAAGGAAAAGACATTGAATAGTGTAACACCTTGGCTTTTAAGCGGAATACACCCGGGCGTAACGCACAAGTTACTCATAAAGTTATAACACTATTAATAGTAACAATATATTTATTTATTGAATGAACTTTTCAAGCACACAAGTAATTCGAAATAAGACAAATAACATTACATCGAAATGAGAAAATTATTATTATTATTCATTTAAATAAAACCTAAGGTCGATTTAGTGTTTTTGTCCTTGCATTTCATCGTATCAATCGGTAATACGTTTAAAATAATAACATTTGTCAACAAAATCACGTCTACCATGAACGAACAAAACACGTTGAAATGGACTGTTTTTTTTAAAGAAAAGAGTCAAACCAAAGGTTATTAAACCCATGGCAATCAACACAAAGGAAGAAACTACGGATGTTATCACGAAACTGTTAAGGACACAAATCCTTCAAGTTATTCTTGGCAAGTTGGGCGTTACAAACTTACACGCGCCAACGCGCCAACTGGGGGGTTAATGGACCATGATTTACCGTGTGATTTACTCCAGGACGGATGTATAAGCTTAGTATGGGTAGCCTCCGCTATCATAAATCATTCACGATATTTGTTTTATGTTCGTTGTTTAGTGTTTAAAGTTCAATTTATTTTATCATATTTCATACATGTAAACGAAACAAATATAAAAACACGATAATAAATAAATTTTAAACACATGGGGTGCAGATTTCTCATATTCGGTTTTGAAAGCATGAAATCGAGTCATTACTTCCTATTCTTTAACTTTATAAAAAGTTTCTCTTTCGACTGCACAAATTAAAGCATTATTCAAATGGTCATCACCTATTCGATTGTGAAAATCTGTCTTGATAAGCTACATTTTAGATAAACACATTTCTACGGTTGCAGGTGTAACCAGTAAAACCTACGCTAGCTTCAATTTTCGATAAACCAAATGAAAAGTGGCAGGATTTCCGGTTTGTAGAATATTGAAGCTAGCGTTGGTTTAACTAGTTGCAACCTCAGCCGTTGAAAGATGTTTTTGTAAAATGAAACATATCAAGACGATTCTGCACAATTGAATGGGTGATGAGTACTTAAACAATGCTTTAATTTTTGCGGTTGAAAAAGAAACATTTGATAATGCAAAAGAAGATTATGTAATTGCTCAATCAAAATTTCAAAAACCGAAGATGAGAAATCAACACCCATGTGTTTAATTTCTTTATTAACGTGTTTCTGTCTTTGTATCGTTTACATTATATAGAAAACTGTAAAAACAATATTTAACGTTACCTTTGAAATTTTGATCCTAATCCATTCCTGATTTACTCCTTCCATATTTTCTTATTTTTACCTTTATGGCTTCCTATTTTATTGCCCGTTTATTTTCCTTTTCCACATTAATACATGGCCCCGTCATTATAAAAATAGTGTCTCCTTTATAATTATCGATTGATAAAAAAACAATATATTATATCATAACTGAAGTATGAAAGCTTTTATTAAATTGTACTACATGTCAACATGACATAAGTGATAAGTCTATATATAGTCTATACTCATCTTGGTACCACAATGATTTTACGAGTTCAATGTTTTTATATAAGTTGTACTAGAAGTTGGCGCTAGCCTAACTAAAGGTTTTGCCGTTTTCAAGAAAAGAAGGCCACGTGAAGCTTGCCAAAATATTAGGCTCCAATTCTTAAATGACCCACAATTAAATTAACTATATCATTAGGGATATAACTGAATGAACTTAGTGATGAAACTAATTGTTAGTACTTGTTTCTAAATAGGAAGACACTAGTTATGTAACCTATAAATTAACCAAGGAGAATGGCCATTTCTTGATGTATCCATGTAAATATGGAAAATTTGTTATATATGTTTAACAAGATGATTTTTTTACTTAACAACACAATGAAGGTGGTCATATAACAACTATTTTTTAAAAATAGTAAAAATAAAGTTAAAATGGTTTTAAATGTTTTCATTTTGTTTTCACTCAGTCATCATGAGTTAGCTCGGTGGCCAAGAGGTTTTCCACTAATTGGTTTCCTTCTGAAGAGGTCTGTGGTTCAATCCTTAAGTACAAATCTGTAAATATGTGCGAGCACAATTGGGAAGGATTCGAACTTGAAGTAAGGAGAGGTTGGCAAGTTTTAAGGCCCTTTTGAAGAGACACCGCTACCATCGAGCTAATGACGTTAATTAAAAGTGAAACGAAGTGAAAAGCTAATTTGAGAAGTTGACACCAAGCAAGTGATGTATTAGTCCTTTGTTTATATAATGAGAGCTACTCTACCCTTATGTCTGTAATAATAACTAGTAACACGAATATGTAATCATAATATCTTTGAGAAACAAACTTTGGTGTATTTCAGTATTACAAAGTCTTATTGTGTATTATTACTTCACATATTTGATGAATATTATTTTATTATTGTACAACTCTAATGATCTTTATATAGTTAGCATTTATTTTTTCTTATTGGTGCTATTAAAACAAGTTTGACATTAATTTTATTTTCATATCAACTAGTTGAAGATATAAATTAGTTAATACAAACTGATATTAAACACGCTAATGATGTCAATAGGTGTGTTATAAAACAAAGTACAGCTATGATTGCAACTTAATTGCCTTGTTTATGAATACAATATTGCGTAGATACCTTTGGCTAGTTATAACTTTATGACCATGGCCACCTGTGCATTTAATTATTTAGAAAATAAATATTCTTCCAAGGGGGCATTATGGTAACTTGCATAAACGGTAATTATTGGTTGACAATGATCTCTAGCCCAACTACATGATGTGAGACACTCAAATAAAGATGAGGATGCTTTCAAGTCTCACACATCATAAAAAACAGTGGGTTTCAAGCTGGGTCAAGAGATCTTCTCACTTATAATAGGTTTCTTCCAGAGTCCTGAAGGTGAAATGGAGATATCGGGTAAGTTAGTATCCCGTCACGTCAATTATCTAAACGACTATTTGAAAGGAAAAAAACTATTATATATTATGATTGTTCTTTTAAGTTATAATCTTAGGCCATCCGCTACAGTGCGCTCAAGGATCAATAATACACCAATCATGAATGATTAGAGAGATCGCTTTCATCGTTGGATTCATCGTTAGTTATGTTGGATTCATTAACTTTGAGCTAATTTTTGTATCGTCAGTGATAATCATGTAACTTATGTTCCGATTTAACTTATTTTAAACGCCTAGCCAAAAATACAATTTCTCGTCACTTCACTTTATTTTGATGTTGGCGTGCCATCCTTGGAAATATGTGGTGTCATCATTTGAAAACATATGGAATTACTTAAACGTTAAATATAATTAACACAATACCTTAACCTCTTATAGTTGTGTTTTTTTGTTTTGTTTTTGTTTTTTTTTAACGTTTAACAACCATTTTTATATAAAAAGATGACGATTAGAAAAAGCTAACCAAACATCATAAAAACAAAATCACAAGAAAAGAAGAGGGTTTTGAAGCCACATGGTCCACGAAATTATAATGTTTTTGTTTCCGGTAACAATCCATAAAAATTAAAAATTGACTATCGAATAAAAAATGAGCTCCTTCAAATCATTAGCATTGTAGATGGCTTCATTCCTATGTTTCCAAATCACCCACCACATTATACTAATAATTGTTCCTGCACGTTCTTCTTCTTCTTCGAATAATTACGATGCTCAAGCCAAATTTGTATTGTATCCGGTTGCATTGGGGAAGTAACTAAAATCTAAATCCATTTCCGAACTACGATTTAAGCCTTTTTCGCAATAGCACACGAGATAATAATATGTTGAGCCGTCTCAATGTGTTTAGAACAAAATGGTCACATTATAAAAGGATTATCCAAACCTTTGTCAGAAAGTTTAGTCCTTGTTGGTAATCTATTCAATCGAAGTCTCCACATAAAAATATTAACTTTCCTGGGAATGCTTCAATTCCAAATAGTTTGTATCGGCCCTTCCGGAAGCATATTCTTTTCTATGGTTTTTCATATATCTTTTATCACAAACTCCCTTTGACTTTCATGTTCCCAAGCCGACGAATCATTATTTTTCGCCCACTCATGTTATTGAAGCAAGTTTCGAGATGAATCAAATTGTTCGTCTTCCACTCCCCCTCTAATATTCGTGCGCCAATCACAACCCCACATATTATTACTTTCCTTATCTTTAATAAGGCAATTTTGTCACACCCCAACCTACGGGGGAAATGCGGGTGTGCAACTGTAAGTCCCGTGAGAGGATCTTTCAATGTGATATCACGTGAACTCGTTGTTAGGCAGAATCTAGCAACGAATGGATTCAATATCAAGCAAACAAACACAATAAGAACACAATAATTACAATAAAATCACACTTCTCTCACTCTCTCTATCTCTCGTGAACGTCCAACCCCAACCAGTTTACAATACATCATATATATACACATAGTAACCCTAAGCCCAAACACACAAAGCCCACCGAAATCATGATTTTGATTTACCTAAAGTATCCTAAGACTAAGCCCAATAATCAAAGCGTAAACCATTAAGTGTGGCCCAACATTCTCCACCTTGGTTTACCGCTTGACCATCACTAGTGCTCAAGTATGTCAACATTAGCTTCCTTGTAAGCGCCTGCCCATAACCCTGTTCGTATTATTGACCCTACAATACTTGTATATTCCTTAGCGGGTGGCTCGTAAAGTGGTTCAGCTGAGGATCTTTATATCTCTTTCACCAAACGTTAACAAATCCATTGGATCAACAAGACGATACTGTCCTTGAACAAGACTTGTAATAACAATAGTTGTTGCACCAACATATGTCCAAAACTTCATTCCCTCAAGAGTACCCTCAGGAGACCTCTTGGTAATCGGAATAGATGTCTCTTTATCAGTTGGATGCCATATCACATTCATCAAAGTCTTGTTGGTGTGAGGATCACGAACTCCCTTTGCTTTCTTTAGAAATGACTCGGCAGTAGTCATGTTGGGAAATCCATGTTCGACTTGATTACTCAAATAATTCCAGACGTTGATGGCCTTTGGATCATTGTTTGGGTTGTGGAAAGAAGCATTTATCATATCTGTCAAGTCAACCTTTGTCCACGAGCCAAAGCTTTTCATCTTCTTATAGTATTCGGTGTTACCCAACTTTCTCTTGACCCACCACATTTGTTTATCCACATCATAATCCCGCGAAACAACACCCGAGCGATCACCATATTTGTTAGCAAAGCTTTTGTTGAGTTCCATAACAAATATTTCCGGATGATCAGAAGTCACTACATGTTGATTGGAGTTCTTTCTTATCAGTATCTTTCCCTGTATCCTCTCAACTTGTTAGGCTGTCTTTGGATGAGAGGCCAAGTATTGTTCCAGTGGCTCAAAGGCATCAATGTTAGCATCAGGGCGCATGCTGGAACCACTACCTTGATTATCACCAGTTGTCTTTCCACCACTGTCATCACCACTTTTGAATTCATCTCCAAACTTCTGAATCAGCTTTTGTTGGAGGTTTTAGTATAGTGCATTAAGGCCACCCATGTTTGCCTGAAGCTCCTGAATCTTTGAGTCTTTATCAGGGTTACTAGTCTCGAGCTCTTGGATCCGTACATCCTTCACCGCCGAGTCTTGTTCGAGCTCAAAAACTCGGCGTTGTAAGGATTGTACATCAACTGGTTTGGCTTCAAGAGAAATCCATTTTCCTTTGTCTTGTAGGAATCTGTCTTGCAAAACCAGGATCTGGGAAATCTTGTTAGTAGCACTTGAACTTTGTTGACCATTCGGGTCAGAATCATTGATGGGTTGATGTTGCGCTTCAAACTCAAATTCTTGTGTGATGTCATAAAAATATGTTCTTGAGTTTGTTGAGAAGCAGTAGAAGGATCTTGATCAACTTGAGCTTCAATTGTAATTGGCTCAGAAACTGTAGGTTGGTTGGTGTAACATCTGTAACCAACACACCCGGTCTCAGATCTTTCTTTCGTTGTTTTCTTGGAATAATATCGGTGGCATGTTCTTCTTCAACATCATCTTCATTTTGTGTCGCAACGGAGGATTCAATGCAGTCGACTGGAGCTTATCTTTAAACGATTATAATTCTTTCATTTGTTCAACAGTAGGTACTGACTGTTGTACTTGGTGTTCAGTCTCCATATGTTGTGGTGGAGAACTATCAGGCTCATCATCATTAGAAATTGTCTCATAGGCAGTTGTGAACCTCTGAGCAAGAGTCACATGTTCATCAACAAAAGAGGCACTAGAAACAGCAGTAACAGTATCTGTGTAATCAAATCTTCCAAACTTAACCAGCTGATGAAGTCCCTTATAGACCACTTTATCCCCCCTTTCTTGATTGCTTCATCAACCCAAACATATTTGAACCCATGGCCTTCAGATCGAGCTTCTCTACAGATTTGATCAGATCATGTTAATGTGAGTCGAAAATCATATGTAGAAACCTCGGGTACATAAAAACATCTTCTTCTTCTTTCACTTGAGGTTGCTTATCATTTCATCGAATACGAACTTGGAATAATTATAGTTCCTATCTATGATCAAAGAAACCACAACCGACATCTGGTTATGACTTATCTCATCAGAACCCCCCTTTCATCCTGAGACACACGTAAAGAATGTGTTAATTAACAATCTCAAGAACGGATGGAACAACTCCTTGATAGCCGGAGGGTAGGCTCTCTCATATCCCATTCTTTGTGCAATCTCAGCAACAACTTCGGTAGAATACTCAGTAGGTTGATCACCGAACAACAACACCTCACGAATTATAGCCTCAGAAATAATAAAAGGCTTCTTCTGGATCTTTGACTCAATCATCATAGCTCCCCCAGCACCTCTCTGATTGATGGAAGCATGATTCAAAAAATCAGCCACCATTTTCTTACAAATGACCGGAATTTCTCGTAAACCGTGAGAAATCCTGCATGTATTTAGACCCACACTCATTGACTTGAACTCCTTGTGAGCTAGAGGAGGATCAAAGAGGCATCCAACAATATTATGAGTGTCAACAAACTTCAGAGGTGCTTGATCAGCCATGACTGCAAAAACGAGTTAGTTACATATTCAATTAAATAGATGATCAATTATTTTATGAAATATATATTTGATAGAGTAAACATTTTGATCATAGAACAGGGACCAGAACTATAAATATAGACAATATGAGTCCTCATTTGTAAAATAGTCCAAATTATATCAATCATAATCGTTTTCGGTCCAATAAATGAGTCTTCTATCTAGTAAAAGAGTAATCGGTCATATAATGAGATTTCGGTCCATAAATTGAGTTTCGGTCCAAGACTGATCATAAGTAACCCTGTACCACTGAGAAAATGAGTTCTCGGGTAACCAAATGGGTTCTCGGTCAAAGTTTGACCGAGAACTCTTGAGATCTCAGATGATCACAAGGTTCTCTGGTTGATCAAGGGTTTTCGGTCAACTATTACCGAGAACCCATGGTCCCGAGATCTCAAAGGTCATATCCCTTAAAACCCTTTGGATTTTGTCTTGAATTTCGAGTCATCTTCCACAAACCCCGAATCACTATTAACACAAACCTGCAACTCCAAGAAAATTCACAACAATTTCAGACACACAATAGCTGTTCATTACACACATGAATCCCAATCACATCTCATAACCCAAACATCAATTTAGTCCATATATGAATCAACAGTTACCCGAAAACACATTCATTAAGTTACATATACCTTTAAGATTTATTAGCACCTTAGATGAACAGTTATAAATGCGATATAAGCCAAGAGGGATTGAGATTAGAGAGGAAGAAAAGATATAGTGCCGATTTGAAAGTGATAACCAATAATGCACATAATATACCTTTTAAACTTCAAAAACTTTTATTTGGGCCAAAAAACCAGATGGGCCGAGAACATACATATTATAAGAACATGTAGGCCAAAGCAGCTGGGCCAAGAACACCCTTATTAAAAAATATTTTGGACCAATCTGACTGGGCTGAGAACTCAATTGAATATATCAGACTTTATGAACTCAAATTATAAGCCTGATCCATGTTTAAAAATGATCTTTTATAACATTTGTTTCGACAAGAGTAAACATAAAGTAATAATAAAAACGAATAATAAAAAATAAAAGAATACAAAAATAATTTAAACACTCAGCCTTTTTGTAATTATAAGATATTTTGGGATCTAATTTTAGTTGCGATAAGTGAGAAAACTTTTATGAAAAGATCCGAACATGGAATCATATTGATTAAGATGCTTTCACAATAATTCATTAGCATTATTATTGTTAGGGCATAGAATTTATGCTGAGAATCCTCTATCCTTGTTCAATTTGTGGATCACTTATCCTTACGATATGTTCCTGATTGTAAAGGATCAAGGATTCTTGGTATTATATGTTTACTAATAATTGTATTTGAATGGTGTTGTGTTTGTTAGATATAATAGCTAGAAGACTGAGTCATCCTAATCTTGCATTACTTGAAGACTTCCGCACGTGGTCAATGACGATGAACGGCTAGTGGAGTGGTGGCGTGAAAGTAGGAATTTAGTTACTATCACTTTTTTTTTGTTTATAATCGAGATTAAGATCAGTTAGAAAACACATGTACTACACACACACACACTCTTGAGCAATCAATAATTCTGAGCTCTCACACTTAGCATTATTGTAATACTGATCGATATCTCCATCCTTTGTAACCATTTTTCCGATATTAATAAAGTGGTGATCAACGAGTTGTCAACACCCGGGGTTTTTTTCCTTTGATCTAATTAAGATCAAGGGGTGTTTCGTCGCAACACATCACGGTGTTCATCTCAATTTTGTTCATTTCATTATTATTATCATAGCACTATACCTCACAATTACGGATTTGGATACATTATCCTTAGCAGATTTTTGTCCAAAATAATTTGGCGCCCATCGTGGTGCAATTGGTGCTATAATCCAAAAAATATCCTATCGATTTTCAACCTTTTCATACCCATATATCACTTACAATAGCCTCTCAATCAACCTCTGCTTCATCAACCATGCCATCTTCGGTTCCTCTCTCCTCAAGAACTTTGCCACCGATGCCTCCTCCATCGATGGGAGCACCAAGGGCTGCTGCTGCTGGAAACAAGACGCAACTACCAGTCTTCCAGAGCTCGAAAACTACCTCAACTACCACTTCGGTAGTTAACACTAACAATGATGTTTCTTATATGTTTTCACAGGTCAAGGCATACATGGAGCAACAAAACAAGGCTAACTAGAGGATCCTTTGGGAGATAGAAGATCTCAAGAGGACTAAGAGGCCAGTAGAGGATCAGACCCCTCTAGTGCCTAGGATGCTGGATTTTACTACTCCAGGATCCTTGGCTCAACATGCGCAAGGATCATCTATCCTTCAACCGGGGTCCATGGGTCAGCTAGCTCAAGGATCCTCAACTTTCCAGCAAGGATCATCCATCCTTCAACCGGGGTCCATGGGTCAACTAGCTCAAGGATCCTCAACTTTTCAGTAAGGACCATTGATCCTTCAACCAGGATCCTACGAATCATATCTTCAAGGATCCTTCAACTCCCAACCATTAGGATCCTTCATCCAGAATCAAGGATCTTTCTTCCAGGATCAAGGATGCTCAGGAGTTCAACATCAACGGTCCTCTGAGGTCCATGAAGGGGATATAATCCCCATGCAGACCATAGCTTCGGGTGGACCAACTCCCATAGAGGACACTTCTTACCTCAGCCACTCTTCTGGAATGCCGACCTTTACACAATAGAGAGGTAACACGTATGATCCTATATCCTTAAATGCTAACCGTGGTTCCATGTAGGATGCAAGTATCAACCAAGCTATGGCTAAGGAACTACAGACACTCAAGGATATGATATCCAGCGTACCAGGGGTGATCCGTCCAATTCCTGAGATACTTAAGGGAAACCACAAATTGTCCAGATTTGCTCCACCAATCTGTGACACGAAAATCCCGAAACACTTTCAAACCCCATCATGAAAGTGTATGACGGGACCACTGATCCTGAAGAGCACGTAGCTCAATACAGAGAAAGGATGGAAATCAACCCGATTCCTGAGAGGCTCAAGGAGGCTTGTCTATGCAAAGGCTTTGGAGGCACACTATCAGGATCCGCTTTGAAATGGCTGCTAAGTCTTCCTCCCTAGTCTATTACTTTTTTCTCACACTTAGTTAACTTGTTCAACAGTCAATTTTCCTGTAGTAGGAAATTTGAGAAGTTAACTAGTGATTTATACCGAGTTATCCAACATAGTGATGAATCTCTTAGGGATTTTGTTACAAGGTTTGGCAGAGAAGCTCTAGAAATCTCCAATCTTGACATGGCTTCTGCTGTTGAAGCATTCAAGATGGGAATTCAGAAGAGCTCCCCTTTTATGATGATCTAGTGATGACTCCTTGCAGGTATTTGGATAAAGTAAGGAACAGAGCACTGAGGTTCATACGGCTGGAAGATGACAAAAGGATCCAGGAACAATTAGGGGCTCAAACGAAGCGAGAATCCCCTGAGAAGAATAAAGGATCCTCATACAGAAACAACAATTTTAAGCCATACTCCAAATTCAACAATCAAAACGTTCGAGCTGTTGAAGAAGGAGATGATGATGAGGATTACCCAAGCATCTCAGAATATTGCTTCTCCGTAGATACCCATGGCTTGATTTGTGCCATGAAGGATCTAGGGGAGAAGGCAAGGTGGCCCCTAAAGAACGAGAAGTCAACCACCTTCAGAGACAAATCCAAATGGTGCGCTTTCCATGAGTATTTTGGCCACATGACGGACGATTGCAACAATTTGAGGAGAGAAATCGGATACCTCCTAAGCAAGTGCCACTTTAAGGAACTGTTGGGAAGAAAGAAGTCCAGGATCCAGGATCCTGAAGAGGCTCCTCAAAAAGCAACTCCGCCCCCACCAGATGCTCAAGTAATCAACTTCATTTCAGGTGGCTTAGACATATGTGGAACTTCCTTCTCCGTAGCTAAGAGGCTAGCCAAGGAGACCAAGTTAGATAACGGGAAACGACCGGTTATATCCACCACCTTGACAAAATACAAAAGGATCTTCTTTGATGAAGAAGATAAATCAAGCATCAAGGATCCCCATCATGATGGTTTGATTATTACTTTGTTTATTGCTAACCATTATGTACGCAGGATCCTAGTCAACGGTGGAAGCTCGGTCAACATCATCTAGCACGATGTGCTTCAAAAGATGAATATACCAGACTCAGAGATCATCCCAAGGACATCGGTGCTAGGCGGTTTCAGTGGCGAGACCAAGAAAACATTGGGGGACATCAAACTTCCTATATACATCGAAGGGTTAAATTCTTACCAAAAATTCTGTGTTATAGATAACCTTTCTTGTTGCAATGTTATTTTGGGCAGGCCTTGGCTACATGGGATGAAGGCAGTAGTCTCTACTTACCATCAATGCATCAAACTACCAACTCCTTGGGGAGTAGTAAGTATAGATGGTGACGAAGTCGAAGCCAAGAACTACTATTCTTCGTCACTGAAGCCAGCAGCTAAACAGACAATAACATAGAAACCATAGCAACTTCCTAGGGACGTGCTGGAAGCTCAGGAGAAGGACATAAAGGAAGTGTCATTGGACTCTGAGGATCCAGATGTTAAAGTGTTCCTAGGATCAAGTATCCCCAATGAGATTGAGGAGGATATAATATCCTTCCTAAAGCGAAGAAAGTTCACATTTGCCTTCAAACATTCAGACATGACAAGTATTTCTAAGAAGGTAATTACTCACAATTTAGGCCTTGATTTATCTGTTAAACCCGTCTATCAAAAGCGAAGGAAATTCACTCCTGAGAGGAACGCGATTATACAAGAAGAAGTGGAACAACTTCTTAAAGCCGGTATGATCAGAGAGGTTAAGTATCCTCGATGGTTAGCTAATGTGGTGGTTGTTTCTAAAAAGAATGGAAAATGGAGGGTGTATGTCGATTTTACTGATTTAAACAAGGCATGCCCCAAGGATACTTTCCCGTTACCACATATAGATTCCATGGTGGATGCAACGACAGGACATGAGATGCTCACCTTTATGGATGCTTCCTCTGGATTTCAACAAATTCAAATGGAACCATTTGATCAAGAGGATACAACATTCATGACTCCTACCGACATATACTGTTATATTGCTATGCCATTCGGACTAAGAAATGCAGGGGCAACATATCAAAGATTGGTCAACATGATGTTCAAGGATCATTTAGGCAAAACCATGGAAGTCTACATAGATGACATGGTGGTGAAATCGAAGAAAGCCGAGGATCACCTCAGAGATCTTGAAAAAGCTTTCAACATCCTGGATCAGTACAACATGAAGCTGAATCCATCAAAATGCCATTTTGGTGTCAAGGCTGGAAAGTTTCTAGGATACATGGTGACTAAAAGAGGGATAGAAGCAAGCCCTGGGCATATAGAAGCCATCATCAATCTAAAATCCCCTGTGAATGCTATGGATATCCAGAGGATGACAGGAAGAATAGCTGCTCTCAAATGATTCATTTCCAGATCCTCGGAGAAGTGCAAAGACTTCTATGACATCCTTAGGAAAAACAAGAAGTTCGAATGGATAGAGAAGCATGAAGTTGCCCTAAAAGCCTTGAAATATTTCTTATCCTCAGCACTAGCTCTGATGAAGCCTGTGGATGGAGAATCCTTATATCTATACTTAGCGGTTTCAGGTAATGCAGTAAGTGCCATCCTCGTTAAGGATCATGAAGGTGAACAACATCCCGTTTATTATGTAAGTAGACGTCTTTTAGATGGCGAGGCCATGTATTCTCATTTAGAAAAATTAATTCTTGCACTTATTATGGCTTCCACTAAATTGAGTCATTACTTTGAAACACATACTATTATTTTGAGAACTAATTATCTGTTAAGAATGTGCTTAGAAAACCAGAATTGTTAAGGAGAATGGCCAAGTGGGTTGTGAACCTGAGTGTATATGATATTCAGTATATGCCTAGAACAACCATCAAATCGCAAGCACTAGCAGACTTTGTGGCTAATTTCAGCAGTAATATACAAAAGGAAGCTGATTTAGAAGTCCATCAACTAGAAGAAACCAAGGATCCTTAGATCCTCTTCACAGATGGAGCTTCCAATGTAAAAGGGACATGATTGGGTATCCTACTGAAATCGCCACAGGGGGGCATATTACCCCAGTCTATAGCCTGTGAGTTCCAAGCGACAAATAATGAGACAGAATATGAAGCCTTGATCGCAGGTTTACAATTAGCCAAACGCATGAGGATCAGGTATATTCAAGTATATATAGATTCATTATTAATAGCTAACCATTTTAATGGCTCATATGCTGTTAAAGGTGAAAAACTAATTAAATATTTAGATGTTGTGAAGGAATTAGCAAAATCCTTCGAATTGTTTAGTATTGATCAAGTACCAAGGGAAGAGAATGTTGGGGCAGACGCTTTCGCAAATTTAGCCTCATCCTTGAAAATTCCAGAAGATATAAAGATCCCAATCATCCATATACTCTCGCCAGCAATAGGAGAACAAGAAGTTGGGGAGATAAAAAATGATAAGCAAATCATACTTTGGGATCCATCATCCTCAAATAACCAAGTATCCTGGATCCTCCCAATCAAAAAATACATACAAGATGGAGAAATTCCAGCCACAGAGAATCCAAAATCCTTCAAACTCAAGGTATCACAATACATTTTATTACATGATATTCTGTATAGAAAATCTCTTGTAGGTCCATACTTGAGGTGTATCGAGGATCCTGAAATTCAAGCGGTACTCCAAGACTTTCATGAAGGAGGATGTGGTAATCACACTAGAGGTAGCGCTCTGTTTTCTAGGATTCTAAGAACATGATATTTCTGGCTGACAATGAAAAGAGACGCCATGGAATACTCAAAGAAGTGTGATGCTTGTCATAGACATTCAAACATCCTTAATCAACCAGCAGAACCTATGTATCCTATATCCTCATCATGGCCTTTCATGAAGTGGGGCATGGATATTAGGGGTAAGCTACCTAAGGCACCAGGAGGAAAAGTATTCATGCTTGCAATGACTGATTACTTTTCAAAGTGGATAGAAGCAGAAGCTTTTGTTCAAGTCCGCGAAAAAGAGGTGATATCTTTCATTGAAAGAAATATTATTACTAGATTTGGTATTCCATTAGAAATTATTTGTGACAATGGTTCCCAATTTATCGGGAAAAGAACCACTAACTTTTGTGACAGTTGGGGCATCAAGATGATTACCTCTACTCCAGTGCATCCTCAAGCCAATGGCCAAGCGAAATCAAGCAAAAAGATAATCATCAACAATTTGAAGAAGAAACTAGGATCCAAGAAAGGAAAGTGGGCCGAAGAGCTACCTTATGTTCTTTGGGCTGACAGGACAACACACAAGAATGCAACAGGCCAAACACCTTTCTCATTGGTGTTTGGATTAGAAGAAGTAATCCCTACAAAGATGGTGGTTCCTACAGCCATAACAAGCATCCATGATCCTGAGTCCAATAAAGAAATTCTTCTCGAAGACTTGGATACTGTTGAAGAACTCAGAGACCTAGCCAAGATCAGAATGGTATCCTATCATCAAAGGGTAGCTGGGGCATACAACAAATGGAAAGGTCCTTATTTGATCGAGTCAGAAGCAGGAAAGGGGGCATATCATTTGCTCACTATGGAAGGCAATAGGTTACCAAGAGCATGGAATGCTATCCACCTCAAGAAGTACTTTTTCTAGTTAGGATCAAGTATCCTTAAAGAATCAAGGACCCTAAAATCGGTAATATCTATCTGATCACTTATTCATTTAGGATTTTTATTTATTTAAGGATAACATATTCTTAACATTTGTATTTTCCAAGTTTTAAGTAACAATGCAGGGTATTAATAAGATATTCAATGATCAAGAGGTTGGCCACCTCTCCTCTACATTTAAGGTACTTTCCAAGTTTTATGTAACATATTCTTAACATTTGTATTTTCCAAGTTTTAAGTAACACCGCAGGGTATTAATAAGATATTCAATGATAAAAAGGTTGGCCACCTCTCCTCTACATTTAAGGTACTCTACTATTTCCCTTGGTCTAGCCCACGATTAAGGTATGACCCTCGGTGGTCATATCTTCCAAGGTTTAAAGGTTTTCACATTTCTTATGAATTAGAGTTTCTACACTCTCGCCTGTAGAGCACGCTATCCAACGTATAGTCCGGGGCAGCGGGACCAGTACATGCTTAGTGGCTGACAATTTCGTTGTCTTCGGCTATATGGAGGATCCTACGATTTATGGTAGACGTACCATACCACCGGTTTATAACATTTTCATGTTATCTCACGTTTGGGCTAAATCCCGGTTTGGGCGAGTCACCAGTTAACATCCGTATATTGGGCATGTCCCCAGTTTGGCTTGTCCCCAGTTTGGGCTTATCCCCAGTTACACGGGCTTGTCCCCAGTTGCACAGGATTTTCCCAAGTTTATTTAATGGGCTTGTCCCCAGTTTAACGGGTCTAATCCCAATTGATTTTATAAGTTATTTACAACAGATATCCTAAGTTCAATTGAGAGGATCAAGATTTATGGATTTAAAATCCTTAAACTTACTTCTACAAGGATCGAGGAAGGATCTTTACTTATGGTAACCTAGGTCTGATTAAACATGACGGTATAATTTCTATTTGCCCATTTACATTTGTTTAACTAAGATCCTTATAAATATTTTTTGTTTGAAGATTTAAAATCTTTGAATTTTTTCTAAGGATATTCTATCGTAAAAATTTTCCTTTTAATTATTTTTCTAAGGATATTCTATCCTAAAAATTTTCTTTTAGTTTTTTTTCTTAAGGATATTCTATCCTAAAATGTTTTACTCAAGATTGTTTCTTAAACTTTCAATAAAGCTAAGACTATATAAAAAAAACTTTCAAAATAATAAATAAAAAGCAAATAGTCAAAAGTTTTAGATTATTATTAAACATAAGTCACCTGGACTTATCCAAAATCCTTAACCCGGATTTCACCATACTAAAGATGGACCATCCATCCGGGTTAAGCAGGTGTTACTAATTGTTCATAAAGTGCAGGAAAATAAAGAGAACAGGGGCACCATAGGTTTCATCCCCACAAATAGAGGATCCATCCACCTTTTCCACCCCTTAAAATTTGTCTTAAGGATCACAGATCCTTCAAACTAGTTACTATTGTCTATTACAAACCATTATCCTTGAAAACTTGATCAAAACAAAATAAAAAAAATGGGCTCAGGCCTTGTCTTCATCATCCTTCATCGCCCATTTACGCAGCCTCCTCGCCCTCTGCGGCACATGCTCCTTCCTCAGCATCCATTACCTATTTGGCTCCACTCGTTCTAGCTTCGTTCCCATCCAGCATCGCCACATCCTCTTCACCACCTGAAGCCACCAGACTCGCTTTCCATTTCTCAACATCTCAAACAACCTTGTCGAAGTAAGGATCACCAGCCTTTGTCGCCATGTTGATCCTGGCCTACAGAAATGTTCTCGCGGCTGACATATTAGCCTCTTCTGTAGCCTGTTTGACCTCGTCCTGGTTTCGGGTTTCTGCTGAGGATAGCTGATCCTCCAGTCGCTTCTTATCCTTGGAGAGCTGAGCCATGGCCTTATCGTTTGCAACTGCCGCGCTTCTCATTCCCGAGAGGCTCTCACTCATTAGATTCACAATCTTCTCATAGTGGTCCTTGCAAGCGTTCACAGGCTGTTGCCAACAGTTAAGTGAAAGTTAGAAGGATATTGGATCCTTAAATTCAAAACGTCAGGATAGAGGATGTTTACAGTAAGGATCATGTCAAAGTGGGTCTCGGGCTCGGAGGATCTCTTTCTTTTGGACGCAACCTTGGCTCTGGTAGTCGTGGTCTTTGGTTTCGGAAGTGGCTGCTACCTTCATAGCCTCCTTCTTGATGCTTTGGGGAGTAATCATGCTGTCAATATCTTCCAAGGAGAACTTGTTAGCAGACTTCTGGGATTTCTGAGCGCCTACATAAGCCAAACAAAAGATAAGTATTCTATCTTACTTTATTTATTCCTACTTATTATGCAGATACTAATATTACTTGACATGTTTGAGTCTGAAGAGATGTCACAGAATGCTTCAACAAATCATGCTTGAAAGGTCCGAACCTCGGTATCCAGGACAAGGAATTTTTTCGTTCTCTCTTCTGTTCCAGGTAGCTTGGCCAGAGAGGCAATGTTCTCAACTGCAAATAAGAAGAAAAAAAGATTCAGAGTTAGGTCTATTATCATGGATTATATCTTTGTTAAGAATCAAGGATCCTACCCTTCTTAACCCAAGTCAAAGGTAAGTCAGTCCCACCGGGTATAGAGTTACGATCCACAAAGAAAAATTGATTACTCTAGAAGGAATAATTTAGAGTTACTTTGGAGATGGGGTTGGGTTGATGAGGTTTGCACTTTAGTAAAAACCGATTTGAACCATGGGTTGTTAAGGTATATAGGTAAGACAGCTCCTGTATGCCGAAATCAATCTTCTCTCCTCGATGATTCTCTCAATAGTGCCTAGGACTTTCCAAACCATGGGCATAGCTTGAATATATGACATGTCGGTAGATTCAAAGAAGTTTTGTGTGAAAGGAGGGAATGGATACGTGTAATCTATGAGAAAAGGGCAAGCCGGAAAACACACCCAGGTCTGAGAATAAACATCACATCGGATCGTGGAGTCATACGGTCGAAAAATAGTTCCCGGTGGAAACAGCGACCGAAATTCATCGACCTCGGGGTCAGCGAACTTATAAATCTCCATAGAAGGGTTAGCGATGAGGTACTCGGGCTGCATCTCCGTCAGTTCAGAACCATCAAAGGACTGGTCGGAGTGTTTAGAGGGAGAAGAAGAAGCAACGGACATGTTTATCAGAATAATAAAATAATAGAGAGAGAAAAGAAGGATACATGCTGAACGGCCGGGACATATGATTATAAATGGATTATAGGGATCACATACATAGGCGGTAATGATTAATATCAAGGGTTTGATAAAAATTACATCTGGCAGCTGTCTAATCGGTTAATCTTTTTTGCAGGGACTTTGAATTTCAAAATGCCAGCTGTAAAGCATAAACACCTGCCAT
This sequence comes from Bidens hawaiensis, assembly GCF_021521415.1. Taxonomy (NCBI): domain Eukaryota; kingdom Viridiplantae; phylum Streptophyta; class Magnoliopsida; order Asterales; family Asteraceae; genus Bidens; species Bidens hawaiensis. Next base: position 32,087 of record NW_027498689.1, on the reverse strand, counting down.
TTTGGGGGTAGTTGTTAGGGCATATAATTTATGTTGAGGACCCTCTATCCTTGTTCAATTTGTGGATCACTTATCCTTACGATATGTTCCTGATTATAGAGGATCAAGGATTCTTGGTATTATATGTTTACTAATAATTGTATTTGAATGGTGTTGTGTTTGTTAGATATAACAGCTAGAAGACTGAGTCATCCTAATCTTGCGCTACTTGAAGACTTCCGCACGTGGTTAGTGACGATGAACGGCTAGTGAAGTTGTGGCGTGAAAGTAGGAATTTAGTTACTATCGTTTTTTGTTTATAATCGAGATTAAGATCAGTTAGAAAACACATGTACTACACACACACACACACTTGAGCAATCGATAATTCTGTGCTCTTGTTGAGTCAAACAATTGACCTAAGGGGGAGATTGTTGAGTCAAATATTTGACCAGAATGAAGTATATGGAAGATTGGAATCTTCTCAAAGTCCTCAAAATTTGCTAAGTATGGATCCGGGCACACCTTAGACATCCGAGCAAGGTTTTACTTAGCTGGGTATGATATTTTGTCTATCGGGCAAGGTTTACTTCAAGAAGTCTTCTTTAGTGGATATTCGAGCATGGTTTGCAAATTAGTGTATTGCCGAGCAAGGTTCACTAGTTTATGTAAATCCGGGCAAGGTTCACTTTATCAAGCAAGTCTGTTCTTCAGAGCCATGTATATTACTCTTCCGAGTAAGGTTTGCTTAACCAAGTCAAGAAGCCAAGTGATTGGAAGACCGGGCAAGGTATTCATTAATAAGTATGGTCCAAGTATGCTTGATAATCTAAAGGAATATATCTAAATAATACCGGGCAAGGTTCAGCTCAAGCAAGGAATAGTACTCCTGAGTACACTTTGCTAATAAGTTATTTTATAGCAAAAAGCTAAAATGGATCATTGAAGAACAAGGTTGCTCGTAAGGATTTGCCGGGCAAAGTTTGACAAAGCTAAGAAAACTGAAGTCTACCCGGTGAGTATTTTACTTGGTAAAATACTCTTCAAGTAAAGTCTACCCGGAAACTGTTTTTGAGTACACTTCTATGTTACCAAGTCCAAAGGATGGCAGAGTACAAAGCGTACTAGGAGAATGAAGAATGTTGTAAAGCCTACCCGGAAGACTTGTTTTACACTTAGTTTATTTTGAATATGTAATTTGAATATGTATGATTGTATTTAGGGTTTCTAGAAGGAATGACAGCTGTCCTAGGTTGGCAGGCCTATAAATAGAATGTTTAGGGCACGCCGCCAAAGAGAGGCACAATAAGGATAGTCAGACACATTTATTGAGAGAGAATATCGTGTGACGGCTGTCCTAGGATTCCTAAAACCCTAAATCGATTATCCACTTTGTATGATGAAAATTATATAGATGGAAATATTTTGAGTGAATCCTGTGTGTGATTTCTACCTTTGATTATTCATTGCAACCGTATGTTTGTTATTGATTCTGCCTTTAACAAACGGATATCTTTCTAAATATAGCAACCCGTCATTAACTTTCTTTGCGACACATTAATCTGTGTGAGTTATGACATGATTAAGTAAGATTCAGCTGAAATCGAGGGACCTGACAAGTGGTATCAGAGCTGGTTACTGCTATTTTGGAAAGATTGTTGCTGATTGAAGATTTGAAGAAGAATGACGTAAGCAGACCACTGTTCGATTGATTTGTGACGTCAGCAGCCCTGTTTTCATTTTTCTTCCAGATCTACAATCTACCGGTGTTTTCTCTTCCTTATTTCAATTAAAGTTCTAATCTTTATATCTAAATCTTGTTCTAATCACATCAGACACATCAGATCTGAGCATTCTGTTTTCAGATCTGATTATTTTGAAATTTTTTTTAAAGAAACTGATTTTTGACTTCTCAAAATGTCTGGATATGAGGAACAAGAGGTGTCTACTAACAAGATACCAAGATTGTATGGACAGGAAAACTTTACCAAGTGAAAAGTACTCTTTGAAGCAGCCGTATGCTACAATGATATTGATATGTGGAACTCCATCAAGAATGGTCCACAAGCTGCTGTTGAAGAATGTGCAAATGCAGTTGCAACTGCTGCAGTAAGAGAAAGAATGAGAAAGGTGGATGACAAAGCCTTAGCTATGATTAAGCTAGGTTTGTCTTGGGAGATTTTGACCAAGGTGGCACATCACACAACTGCCAAGCAAATGTATGATGTCATCCTTGAGATGTATGAAGGGAATACTGAACTAAAGAACATAAAGAAGCAAAGACTGAATCAACAGTTGGAAAGGTTCAAGTAAAAGGAAGGAGAGAGGTTGAAATCAATACTAGAACGTTTTCTATGTATTGTGAATGACTTGAGGACAACTGATTATGTAATGACTGACTTTGATTTAAATACAAAGTTACTCAACTCAATGCCAAAAGAATGGTATACTGCTTGCAAGTTCATCCTTCAGAAGCATAATTTCAATGAATTGAAATTGGATGATGTAGTATGCTTTCTTCAGGCTGCAGAACTTGAAATGATAGAGAATGTGATGATTAAGGAAGATAGACCCTGCTTCAATGTTTCAAATGCATTGATTGCACCCATGGGAAATCTGTCTACCAAGAATCAACAGCAAATTCCCATTATTGAAGAACCAGCTGAACATAATGTTGATACTCCAAAATCTTTCAATGGAGGTAGCACAAGTAATCAAGGAAATCAGCAGAGGTTCAATGTGCAACTGATTGATGATACTGAAACTGCCTCAATGACAAGTGGGAATGTGCATCACTCTAGTGGTGTAAATGGTCAAAACAATGAAACAAATGCATTGCTGTCTATGTTTACTGAGTCATATAATGCATTTGTTGCAAAGAACCTAGTTCACACAAGTGTGGTACATGATGATTTAGAGCAAATTGATGAAGATGACTTGGAAGACAAGGATTTGAAGTGGCAAGCTACCATGTTGGGTTTGAGAAGTAAAAGGCTGTATAACAGAACTGGTAGGTCTCTGGTCCTAATGACAGGATTGGATTTGACAAGTCAAAAGCAATCTGCTACAATTGTCAGCAACCTGGTTTGATTGCAAGAGAATGCAATCAACCAAGAAACTTTCAAATGAATCAATTCCAGAATCAACAACCAGGAGGTCAGCAGCAATATCAACAAAATCAACCAAGAGGTCAGCAGCATTACCAACAAAATCAGCTAAGATTCAACAACAAATGAAAAACTTCAACAACAACTTCAATCCTAACAACAATTACAACCCCAACTTCAACAACTTTCGGCCTCAAATGAATAATCAACAACAAAGTATGCCACAGACTCAAGGTTTTCAAATGAATAACAATCAAAATCTTCAAGCAGCTCAAAATATTCCAAGCCACACTGTTCCAGCAAATCAAAATCAGATCATAAATCAATGAAATGTGGCAGTGACTACACAGCATGAAGGAAATTTTGATTGGAGCAATCATGAAGAGGACATTGCAGATGATATCAAGAAAGCAAATGTGACAATCATGGCCATAATTGAGAAAGAAAAATGATCATCATCTCAGGTACACTCTGCTCCTACTGTTGATTTAAATGAACTTATCATTGAATTGAAAACAAAAGTAGGCAAGCTGGAAAGTGAGTGTTTTAGAAAACAATGTATCATCAATGGGTATGAGGCAAGTGAAATGATCAGTGAAGAAAAGATTAAAAGCCTTGAAGATGATTGCATGATCAATTACAGAACTCAAACCAAATACATCACTGAGATTGATGGATTATAGAAGATGTTGGTTGAAGAAAAGGTGCAAAACACAAGACTGAAGGTTGAAACTGAATTTCTGAAGAATTGGTCTCAACAGGCAACTTATGTGGTATACTGAACCAGGTGAAGGACCAAGACAAATACAAAGCAGTTCCACCTCCATTCAACAACAACTTCATGCCAAAAGTTGACAAAGAGAAAAGAGATGCATACTTGCAACAATTCAGATATGTCTTTCCAGACAAGGAAGAATTTGTTGATTTGTACAAAAAGGTAGAAGTGAATGAAGAAGGAGAGTTTGTGATTAAGAAAGAAGTAAAAGAGGATAAGTCAATTGGAGTTCAAGTCTCTGAGGATGACTTTGATTCAATTGAATTGGATCATGATGACTTGAGTGATTTGAGTAATCAAATTACTGAAAAGGAAATCAAAGCTGCTGAAAGAGGAAGAAAATATAAGAAACCGGAATCTGTTGATAAACTTCCAAAATATTCCCTAGTCCCACCAAGAATGAAGAAACAGAATGATAAAATGAAAAGAGAACATGTTTCTTTTGACATTTGTGAAAGGAGGAAGATAAACTACAATGCAGTCAAACCACCAAGCAAGGCTGTATTGGGTAGGATAAAGCAGAACAACAAAAAGAAGATGGTGACTGAAAAAGTTGATACAGAAAATTTTATCCCAGTTTATCCAATCTTTTCTAGTCATGAGGTGTTGGATGTTGGAGAAGTGGAAACTATGGAAGAGTATGAGAAAAGACAGTCAAGGGTTAGAGAAAGCAGTGATGAAGAACCCATGATTATTGAAAAAGTTGTCTTTGTCAAAAGCAAACTTGAAAGACAAGACATTAAGATTGAGGAGTTTGTGCCATTCTCAATTAACTTTGATAGCTTAACAGAAGACTCTAGGAGTCAAGTCACCTAAGCTAAGTGAAAGATTCAAGAAACCAAAAGAACATGAAATATTCAAAGGCAAGGTTTGGTGCAAAAGGTGTGATGAATAAGGTCACCACACAGACTCATGCAATGAGAGATTGAAATTTCAACCATTTCATGTCCCAGATGGAACAAAGTATGGCCAAGACTTTGTCATTTACAAAAAGAAGTATGATGTATATCTGGGAAAAGGAAAGGTGTATGAAAATGAAACCATGAACAGAGAAGAAAAGAAATCTGCAAAGGAGACAAGGATTGAGAAGAAAGCTGAAGTAACAACAAAGAAGCAGGTGGCTGAATTAGCAAGAAGAAGTAAATCTCCTAAGAAGCCTGAGAAATTGACCAAAAAGAACTATCAGCCTTTGAGAATCAAACATGATACTCAATCAGTCAAATCTGATAGTTCTCAAGGATCATCAAGAAGTGAGAAGACAAGAAGCAAATGTGCATATTCTAGAAAGAAACCAACAGAACTCACTGGGGATGAGAAGCTTCTACTAAAGCATGGATATGAACCACATGGTTTCTATTGGAAACCTAAGACTTAGAGTAAGGTTGAGCAAGTTGCTGATGTGAGAGACTACTCTGAGAAGAAGGACTATGTGATAAAGGATTATGCCACTGACTCAGCTGAATACCATTGTCCAACCTCACTTGTTAAAACTCCAAGAGAGTGTGGTTATGAAACTGATAATTCAGAAAACTTAGAATTGACTCATGAAGATCCTAAACCAACAACACTTACTTCCCAAGCTGTGTCTGAAACTGAATCTGATGAGCTGCAAGTTGATAAGGCTTGCACTTCATCACTCAACTAATCAAACTTTCTTTGTATGTGAAGGAACAGTCCACTCCTCTAAATGACATATGGTATATGGATAGTGGTTGTTCTAGGCACATGACTTGTGACAAGAGATCTCTTGTCAATTATGAAGAAAAGTATGAAGGTCCAGTAGCTTTTGGGAGTGATGAGAATGGTGGAAAGATTATTGGAAAAGGAATCTTAACAAATGGGAAAGTCTCATTTGATAATGTATTTCATGTTGAAGGTCTTCAGTACAATCTGCTGAGTATATCACAAATGTGTGATAAGGGTTACAAAGTCAGTTTTGATGATTCACACTATTTCATTTTAAAACCTGAGTTTGTAATTCCACCTGAAATTATTATGATGATGGCACCAAGAAATGGTAACTTGTATGAATTGAATATGAAAGAAGCTATTTCAAGAGGAGGTGCATGTTTTGTTTCTAAAGCCACTGAAAATGAGTCAAATTGTGGCATAGGAAACTGTGTCATGTGAAATTGAAGAACATGAATAGACTTGCCAAAGGTGAGCATGTCATAGGCTTACGTACAAGAGAATTCAAGTTGGAAGATCATTGTGATTCATGTCAAAAGGGAAAACAACACAAATCTACTCATAAGTCAAAACTCATCAATTCAATTGATCAAGTACTTGAATTACTTCACATGGATCTCTTTGGTCCTGTGAGTGTACCAAGTATTGGGAAGAAAAGATATTGTCTGGTGATCATTGATGACTATTCAAGATACACTTGGGTTTATTTCCTAAGTACCAAGGATGAGACTGCAAATTTGATTAAAGGTTGTGTAACAATGATTGAGAACAAGTTGAACAAGACAGTCAAGATAATGAGAAGTGACAATGGCACTGAGTTCAAGAATAGAGTTATGCAAGAATTCTGTGAAGCAAAAGGAATACAACAACAATTCTCAGCTCCTAGAACTCCTGAGCAAAATGGTGTAGCAGAAAGAAGAAACATAACTTTGATTGAAGCTGCAAGAACCATGTTAGCAGATGCTAATCTGCCTGTCACGTTTTTGGCTGAAGCCATGAACACAGCCTGCTATGTTCAGAACAGGGTACTTGTGAACAAAAGGCATAACAAAACTCCTTATGAAATATTTCACAACAGAAAGCCTTACATCAAGTTTTTCAAGCCCTTTGGATGCAAATGTTTTCTTTTGAATACAAGGGACTATTTGAACGAGTTTCAAACAAAATCCCTGGATTGCTTCTTTGTTGGATATTCTACACACTCAAAAGCCTACAGAGTTTATGTGAAAGATCACTTGAGTGTTATAAAATCATCTGACATCATCTTTAATGAGAATCAATTCAATACAGTTGATGGTGCAGCATGGCTGTTTGATCATGAAAAGTTAATAAGGTCTTTCAAGATTTATCCAGAAGACTTTGATGACTCATTCTACAAGACCAGTGAAATTGAAGAGAAAAAGAGGAAATCATTGGACTGGGAAGAATTATGGAAGAAGGTTGCTAGAAAATAAAAGGAGTATACCTTTGTGAAGAATTACTCAAGGGATATTGGTGAACTTGGTCATGCTGAGCACAATCAAGACAATCCAGATGTATAGAATGATACAAGTCAGAATGAGGGTGACACAAGCAACCAAGCAAGTGGAGAAGAAGCTGCATCTACAGCAAGATTTCAAGATCTATTTCAAAGATTGAACTTAGAAAACAATGGTGCATCTACTTCAGGACAAAATAATGATGAAGCACCAGAATATCATGATGCGGAAGCTGATTTGATCATTGAAGATCCAGAACTCAATGAAACAAATCTTGACACAAATATGTCTACAGATATGGTTGTACAAACTCCTTATGTGGAAAAGAATCATCCTTCTGAAAACATCATTGGTGATTTGCATGAAAGAGTTACAAGAAGTTATTCCGAAATTGCAAACATCTGTCTTTACTCTTGTTTTATGTCCCAAATAGAACCAAAGAACATAGCACAAGCATTAAAAGACAATAGTTGGGTGGAAGCAATGCAAGAGGAATTGTCACAATTTAGAGACTTGCATGTGTGGGATCTTGTTGATAAGCCATTTGACAGATATGCAATTGGAACCAAACGGGTTTTTAGAAACAAAAGGGATGAAAGGGGTTTGGTGATTAAGAATAAAGCTAGACTTGTAGCACTGGGATGTCTTCAAGAAGAAGGAATAGACTTTGAGGAAGTCTTTGCACATGTTGCAAGACTTGAAGCTATCAGGATTTTTCTTGCATTTGCTGCCTCAAAGAACATTAGAGTGTTCCAACTTGATGTTAAGTCTGCATTCCTAAATGGAAAGATTGATGAAGAGGTGTATGTTGCTCAACCTCCAGGTTTTGAGGATCCAATGTATCCAAACAGAGTGTATAAGTTAAACAAAGCCCTTTATGGATTGCATCAGGCTCCTAGAGCATGGTATGATGAGCTGTCAAATCATCTTCTTGAAAATGGTTTCAAAAGAGGAGCCATTGACAAGACACTCTTCTACAAAAGAAAGGGATCAGACTTGCTTTTGTTACAAGTGTATGTGGATGACATCATCTTTGGTTCTACAAATGAACAAATGTGTATGAAGTTTGAAGGGGTAATGAAGTCCAAATACAACATGAGTTCTATAGGAGAAATGAACTTCTTATTAGGACTGCAAGTTCAACAGAAGGCTGAGGCAATTTTCATTCATCAAAACAAATATGTGTAGGACATCTTGAACAAGTTCAACTGTCAAGAGTACAAGACTGCTTCAACTCCAATGGACACCAAAGAAAAGATGATTGCAGATGAAAAGGGGGAGCCTATAGATGAACATGAATATAGAGCCAAAATTGGATCTCTGATGTATCTGACTGCAACAAGACCAGATATCAAGTTTGCTGTATGTGTGTGTGCAAGATTCCAATCAAGCCCAAAAGTCTCCCACATGAATGCTGTTAAAAGAATATTCAGATATTTGAAGGGAATATCAGACCTAGGGATTTGGTATCCAAAGAATCAATCTTTTGATCTGATTGCATATACAGACAGCGATTATGATGGCTGTAACATGAGAAGAAAGTCAACCTCAGGAGGATGTCAATTTTTGGGTGGAAGGCTAGTGTCATGGCAATGCAAAAAGCATACTACAGTCTCAATCTCTACTGCAGAAGCTGAATATGTTGCTACATCTGCCTGCTGTGCACAAGTTCTATGGATTCAAAATAAGATGCTGGACTATGGTTTGAATTTCTTGAACACCCCTATTCTTATTGACAATACTGCTGCATATTTTACAGTTAAGAATCCAGTTTAACTTTCCAAAACTAAGCACATTGAAATCAGACATCATTTCATCAGAGACTGCAGTGATAAATGTTTGATTGAAATGCAAAGAGTTGATATAAGTGAAAATTTGGCTGACCTTTTCACCAAACCACTTGAAAGAACCAGGTTCAACTTTCTTTTGAAAGCCCTGGGAATGATCAACTCTGATGAAATCTTATTAAGGATGTGTGCCTGGTTGTGTGTCTCTCTGTGATAACTGATTATTATGTTAGATATTACACATATTGAATGTTTAGTGAATATGCTTGATTATGTTACTTAAGTATGATATTTGAATATGATACTGAATATGTTAACTGTTGTGTGCTTTAACTGTGTATGAATGCAAAATTTGACATGTTTGATCTGATTAATAGGTTTGCATGATTATCAGTTGATGTGCATTTATGATGTCAGTATAAGAGTTCTGTTTATGAATTACTTATTGATGTAAACTTATCTGATGTCATTGATTTAATGCTTGACTATGTGTTTTATCTGATCATCTGATGTTGTTAGGATAGGCTTACATATGAATGTTGCTAAATGTTTGTTTGTCCTGATAATATTGAGTGTCATTCAGATTTAATTATGTACTGCAACTGTTTATGTCAAAATGTGTTTTATGTCAAAATTAAATGTTTTAATGAAATTTCTAATGAATTTTGCATAAATACTTTATTTTGATCAAAACATGAGCATGTTGTTAATGGTGAAGAGATATGATAAGATTATTCAGTTCAAGCTTTAAAAGAAGCTTAAAAGAAGGATTTTTTTAAGAAAAGTCTCAAGTAGTTGTTTTTGCTGAAAATTATGTCAATTGCCCAGTTGGAAGGACATGGAATTGTGTATGTTTGGTCCTTAAATATCTACATATTCAAATGATAGCCATTGACCTGAAAACTGAATGCATTTGGGGCAATAATAACTTGTTTCTTATTCCTTCACTTAAAACTATGTCAGTAGCTCTGACTTTGAAAGGACATATATTCACATGTATGTTTGGTCCTGTTGACCACTTTTGGTCAAACATGATAGCCATTAACCTGTCAATGAAGAGATATTGGGGTGATTGAATAGTAAACTGTGTTTATTGGGAAATGATAGTACATTGACTACTTAGCTGATCATATGGAATTAATAGGCTAAAAAGAACTTAGTATAGTCATTAACATGTATGGTTGCTTTCCCATGATGATGTAAAATCTAAGGTGATATAAACATAATGAATATGCTAATCTTTATGTGGAGATACATAGTTGTCTTTGCATGTCTCAAGATAAATCTCTCCAAATGATAGGCAGAAAAGTGATTACCCAGTCATACACGAGTCTGTTGTTATTTGGTCAACCAAAAATGAAACATCTTTAAATATGACAAAGAACATGCTTTAAGAATATTTGAGAAAATATAAAAAACAAGGGGAAGAATGAATAAATCAACCAAAAGTTGATAAGTGTTTTAAATATTTTATCAAACAAGAGGGTTACAACAAGAACTACAAAGATGTTGACAAAATCTGTCTCATCTTGACTAAAAGGCATGTTACTAACTGTAAGTCCAACATTCAACCTCTATATATGTTTGAATCTCAAAAATACAATAAGTTCTGTCATACAAAAAAATAAAACTATTTTTGACCAAATACAGGAGGTTGGAGCCAAATTGGGGTGATCTGGGGAAAGCCAAATAAGCTTTGAGAAGAGATATGAGGCATCATAGCACAGTGTTGACCATTAATGCATTATGCTTAAATTAAACCTAAATCATATCACCAAGGAGATGAAATTCATGCTAAGTTTATACCTGCTGTTAACCTATCTATGTTGTCATAATAATGCTGAGAGTGAAGTATTGAGATAGCTACTTTATCAATATGATCACATTTTTGAGATCTTTACAGAAAATGGAAGAAACTTTTTTGAAGAGAAATATAACTGAAATTTGATCTCTAAATGCACCATTTGCTCTTAAACTATGATCTGAAATGAATTAAACTATGATCTGAAATGAAAAATATATTTTGACAAAGTGGTTTAAGTCAAAAAGTGTTGCATTTTGCCTTTAATAGGTTGAATATGTAAGTTTGGGTAAGGTTTAATGTTTATAACTTTCCGGGCACAAAACAGTTGAATATGTTTGAATATGTTACTTCGGGTAAGGTTTGATGATTTATGACCTTTCCGGGTAAGCTTAGTCATTTTTAACTAACTTTATGATTTTCGGGCATGCTTTGAAGTGTTTACACTTTCCGGGTAGAGTACACTGTTGTACTCAATTCCCGAGCAAGCTTGAAGTCTTGAGATGATTATGTGTTATTATAGCTAGCTTTTAACAAGAAATTCTTGTTTAGGGCAAGCTATGCATGTTATATGCTGATTGTGATCCCAAGCAAACTTTATGAACTTAGTCAAGTACATCAAGTAAGCTTTGTGATTTGTGTGAATATGTTGTTAGGATAGGTTTGTTAATCTTTCCGGGCGTGCTTAGATATTACTATTTAAGTTTGTCATTTTTCGGGTATGATTTGACATGTTGAAATCCCTCGGGTAAGGGCATACCTGATGATTGAATGTGTTTATCCTAACAAGCTTAGTGCTAACATAGGATTTTCGGGCAAGCTCTTTGAAATTTTAGACTATAGCACACTTAAATGTATATGTGTTTTAATTTCATTCCGAGCATGCTCTGTGATATGTGCGTTTATGATTTCGTTGAAATTACAAGTGTTTTCAGGCAAACTTTGTTTTCCGGGCAAACTTTATATTTCGGGTACACTTTTGTTCCCTCAATATACTTGGTAATTTCAAAACTTAACTTTCCGAGTACACTGTCTGCTAGAAATCCTTTTCCGGGCACACTTTGTACTATATGAAGGTTATTCGGGTATACTTTGCATTAGAAAGGTGTTCGGGCACACTGTTCTCTTGAATGGTTGCTCGAGCACACTATGTTTTCAAGTATGCTTGATTGAATATGTTATTTAGTATGATAAAATTGATTATGATTCTTATTAGGGTTTATGCTGGATAAGTTTTAATTTGAAATTGAGAAATCTATATGGGTGTCTTGATTGATTCCTAGTAAGGATGTTTATTTGATGTTTATACTTGATTATTTGCCTTGTGATTAATTTCTCAAGAAATCTAGTATTTCGGGTAAGCTTTCTTCATTATATCTTAACTTTAAATTAATTAACTTGACCGAGCAAAGTTTTATAAATAGAAGGATTCGGGCAAACTTTGTATATTCAAAAATAAAAATTTTCTAAGCAAAGTTTGACCGGGTAAGCTTTGTAAGTGGATGTATACCGAGTAGACTTTGAAAAGAATAATTCCGAGTAAGGTTTTATTAACTTAAAAGATAAATATTGTTTTTAATATCAAGTGGATAATGTTACTGTTTGACAGCTAATAATTCACAAAATGACAAAAATCATTTAAAACCCACTTTCAAAAGGTATAAAAGAGGGACTTAGGCAAAACTTTCAACATTATTTTTCCCTCTCTCTCTCCTTCCACTGCAAACTGCTTACTCTCAAAGAAATCCAAACCGACTGATCACATTCTATTATTCCTAACCCTAACTTTACCAGCCCTCTAATTCCGACTCGGTAAGCAATAATAATGTGTTTTCCGACCACGATTAGACTATAATGGGCTTTGATTATGTATCTAATTACTAATACTCTGTTTTTGTGTTTAGGTTATAAATTTGTCGAAGAACAGGTTCTTGATGATTTTCTCTCTTTTCTTTCTTCATTTTTATACCTTGAAATTATCTAAAGTACTGAACTTTATGACTAATTTCACTTTGAATATGTTTGTTTATGTGATTCAGATATGGCAAACGATGAACCCAAGTATGTCTTCGAACCAAAACATAATATGTGTGCACATCTACAAGTGACACCTGACAATGAGCCGGTGGCGAGGATGATAACATGGATGGCACGGTCAAATATCAGTTTTGCGTTCACCGAAAGCCCTGTCATATACAGAAATCATTCTTTAGATTTTTGGAGATCTGCTGAACTAGTTGAGGACATAAATGGTAAAAGAATCGAGGCAACCGTGGCTAGACAAGAGATACATATTACAGAGAGAATGATAAGAAGATGTCTTCAGTTGGATGGCGATCACAACTCGATAAACTTCAGCACACCCTACCTGATGAAAATATTTGAAGAGACAATGGGTTATCAAGGAAATGTTCATGATGGACAGTTTCAGAAGGGCATGTTTCCTATGCTGTATAGATTTCTTATTCACCATGTGATCCATGGATTTTCTCCGAGGAAGGGATCATGGACCTTGATGAGTCACGACTTGGCAAATGCCAAAGTTGGGATTATGTATGATCTACCCTTCAATTTTTCAAAAATTATATTTGAAGGATTAGTAGGAAACTTGAAGAAGGATGAAAAGAAAAGATTTTTACAATATCCAAGGTTCCTACAGATAATCTTCAACAGTGAACTCCAAGATCTACCCACTGTTGGAACTATACACATGTTGCAAAACCCTGATACATATAGAAGAATCAAGAATCCAGGTGTTTCGAATGTGTACGACTCAAATGTCCCATTTGAGATATTGCCATGGTTGTTGAACCATGACTTGGCTGTGATGCCTGTTCCTAAGTTAAGATCAGAGGAGGAAGGAGGAGATGATGTTGAGAGTGATGATGATGGTTCTGATGATGAAAATGATGATATTGATGGAGATGGAGGAGGAGCTGGAGTAGCTATGGATATTGATGCATCTGTTCAGGGGGCATCTTGAGCAATTTGAACAACCTATTCCAACACCACCACAAACTCCAACACATCGAATCTCTCAATCCCCACCTCAAACCCTAACCATTAGCCAACCTGAAACCTCATCACATACATCACCACCACCACAAACACCACCTACATATAGCCCAACCCACACAGACTCACTCATTCCAAGCCCAGTTCATACACAATCACCACCACCATCCACTTACCAAACTCACACCACAGAACAACCTGAACATGAAACATTCTTCACAACACCACCTACATCACCACTCACTAACACAGACCTGTTCCAGAGAAATTTAGATTTGATGTTAGAGAATGTTGAATTGAAAAGAAGAAATGAGGAGGTGACCAATGAAAATGTGATGCTGTTAGAGAAGTTGGTTCAAGCTAACATGAGAATTCAAGCCCTGGTGAAGGAGGTTGAGAAGACCTCAGCTGCCCCAAAACAGGGGGGGGGGATGAATCTAGGCCAACTGTCTCAGATGTGAATGTTGAAGAGACTGTAGCAGTTGTTGAGACTGCAGACAGTTTAAAGCTGATTATGAATATGTACGATGATGGAGAGGAAAGTAGTGAGGAGAGGAGAATTTTGGATGAAGAAGAGTATGAAGGTGATATGTCTGAGGGTGCAGAACAAGATTATGACTATATTGATGAAATGAGAAATGTGGAAAGGAATGTAGAGAATGTTGAGATAGTGAATGAGATTGAAAAGACAAATGTTGAGGAGAATGTAGCAGCTGAAATTGCTACTGATGTCTTAACTGATATAGCTACTGATGTCTTGACTAACATACTTACAGATGTAGACACTGAAGTGATGAATGATGAAGATACTGCTACTGAGGAGATTGTGCTCACTAAACCAGAAAATGAACAAGAAGAATGCTCCAAGACAGTAAAGTTTGATGAAGAGATAGTTGAACTTGAAAGAGACATTGATAATTTCCCTCAAGAGGATGAAGAAGATGTAAGGAGGAGGATTGACAAATGTAAGGCAAAGGTTACAGAAGAAGAGCCTGTTAGGCATCTCCAGAAAAGGATATTTTCTTTAGAGAAGATGATGAAGCTGCTGCTGCTGCTCTAAGGGAACAAGAAAACATTTTGAGAGAAACAAGGGACAGAGAAATACTGGCTCAAACTATGGACCCTGTAGAGTTGGCAGAGCAGGAAAACTTGATCAATCAAGCCAAATTTTCTAAGGAATTCATTGAAGAAGTGGCTGTTCAATAAGTGATAGAGGCCTTGATTGAGTTGAGAAGAGATGAGGAATTTGATAACTCCCTAGATATGGTGGTTAGCATGTTTCAACCTGAAAGTCAACAAGAAACAAAGTCAAATGAGACTGCTAAACCAGTAAATCTGAATACTGATATGATGGCTGAAGAAGAAATTGGTGAGTCCATGGCCTCAATGGCTGCACAGAAATGGGCTCAACAGATCAAAGATGACATTAGACAAAATCATGATGAATGGGAGTATGTGGAGGATCCCAAGTATGGAAAGAAGTATTTAAGGAAAAGGGATCGACCAGAAACATTCATGTCAGATGAAGGTACTGAGTCTGTAAAGAAAGGGAGATGGGATGAAAAGAACAAATACTATGTTGAGAATCCTGATAATGATAGTGACAATGATGATAGCCCAATCAGAGCAATACCACTGCAGACACTACGACCAGGACAAAACATTCCAGGTGTCCCTGATGTGCCAACCAGAAATGAACCAGATCATCCACCTTCTGATGAACCAAAAATTGATGCCATGAATGATTTAACTGAAGAAGAGGAAGAATCTGAAGATTATGATGATAATGATAATGACCCTGAGAATGATCAGGAAATGAATGTGAAATCTACTAATGTTGTGTCCCCTCAGATCACAATGACTGAGGAACAGAGGACAAACATTGAGTTGAGTATGAGGGAGGCTAAAAAGAAAAATCCATTGGTGATAAAGTTAAGAAGATTTGGTATAAGCTTTGAAACTCTGGCTGCTATGAATGATGATGAATTGACGCAGAGATTAGAAGAAGAAAATAATACTCTCAAGAAGCTTATGCAACAAAAGAATAGAGATGCCCAGAAATACAGAGATTATCTCAGAAGGCACAACTATTCTGAAAAAGATTTATCTCACTTTACTTTTGATAAACTCCAAGATCTCTATAACAGTGAAAGAGAAAAGGTGATTGAAAATGTGTGAAAGAAAATAAGAAGCTTGAGAAGATTGAGGAGTTGAAGAAAAAGTTTGGAGGCATTTGTGGTTATTTACTACAGAGAGGTATGAAGCCTGAGATTGTTGAACATTTATCCAGAGAATCAGTGTTGGACCAATACAACAAACTGAAAAGAAAAGAAAAATTGAAAAGGGTCCAAACTGAGAGCTCTACCAAACAGGCTGACCCAACTGATGAACCTTAGGCAAAGAAGAGAAGAATCCAAAATTTGAGGGAGAAACAAACGAAACAGGCTGAAAAAGAAAAACTAGATGAAGTGCCTACTGTTGAAACACCCATCCCAGAGGAACCGAAACATGAACCTGAGGATGAACCATTTGTTCCTTGGTAAAATGAAGAAATGATAAACATTCTAAGAAACATAATGATAAATCAAAGAGGAATGACTGAAGCAGACTTCAATGTCTTGGAAAAGGAGGATTTGAAGACTCTTTTCTATCTTCAAAAGACTGAATGGGAAAAAGCCTTAAGGGAAGGAGAGAACCCAAGATATTATGTTGATGGTAGGTTTGTACCTGCTGGATTGGCAAGAACTCCTGGCATGGATAGAATGTTAAAAGAACTTAAAACAGCAGGACACAATGTTGTTGAACTTGCCAATCTACCAACAGAGATGGTTGAGGCTATATACATTAATGTTTTAACTTGAGGCCTGCAAAACCAAAGAAGTCCATTCCCTTCAGACCTCCTATTTCAAGAAGATTTCCACAAGGAGGAAGAGGTCAAGGAGGAAGAGGTGAGTCAAGCAGTTCTGCACAACAAAGAACAACAAGACCACAGTCTGATGTGGATCTTCCTAGGGAACTGTACTTTGATCAGTTAGTGAATCACTAAAAGTGATTATGGAAAGCAGATTGCTGAGAGAGATTGTGGTTAGGAGTGACTTTCGTGACTACAATGAAGAACAGTTGGATAGAATGGCCACTCTCAGATTGTATGATTACAGAGACAGAAGCAGATTGGCAGGTAGACAGATGAATGATATGTCAAAATACTTGTATGAAGAAGCTGGAAAAGGATTCAAATTCTTAAAAGAAAGTCACACTCACTACCAAGCCCTTAATATTTTCAAGATGAAAGCTGCTTCAGAGATAATCAAATGAAGACAAGCCATTCACAATGCAAGAAAGAGACAAGATCAATAGAATAGGCTTTGTTTTGTAATGTCTTCGGACAACTTTTTGATTATGTAATTTGCTTATGTTATTTGAATATGTAATTTTGATTTAATGTGTATTTTTGCTAAGTGTAAGTAACCATAGAAATGTTTTGGGTCAGCTGAGGTGTTCCAATCTAGGGGGAGATTGTTGAGTCAAACAATTGACCTAAGGGGGAGATTGTTGAGTCAAAGATTTATTGAATGAAGTATATGGAAGATTGGAATCTTCTCTACCTCCTCAGAATTCGCTAAGTATGGATCCGGGCACACCTTAAACATCCGAGCAAGGTTTTACTTTGCCGGGTATGATATTTTGTCTATCGGGCAAGGTTTACTTCAAGATGTCTTCTTTAGTGGATATCCGAGCAGGGTTTGCAAATTAGTGTATTGCCGAGCATGGTTCAATAGTTTATGTAAATCCGGGCAAGGTTCACTTTATCAAGCAAGTCTGTTCTTCAGAGCCAAGTATATTACTCTTCCGAGTAAGGTTTGGTTAACCAAGTCCAAGAAGCCAAGTGATTGGAAGACCGGGCAAGGTATTCAATAATAAGTATGGTCCAAGTATGCTTGATGATATAAAGGAATATCTCTATGTAATACCGGGCAAGGTTCAGCTCAATCAAGGAACAGTACTCCCGAGTGCACTTTGCTAATAAGTTATTTTATAGCAAAAAGCTGAAATCGATCATTGAAGAACAAGGTTGCTCGTAAGGATTTGCCGGGAAAAGTTTGACAAAGCCAAGAAAACTGAAGTCTACCCGGTGAGTATTTAACTTGGTAAAATACTCTTCAAGTAAAGTCTACCCGGAAACTGTTTCCAAGTACACTTCTATGTTACCAAGTCCAAAGGATGGCAGAGCACAAAGCGTACTCGGAGAATGAAGAATGTGTTTTCTACCTTTGATTATTCATTGCAACCGTATGTTTGTTATTGATTCCGCCTTTAACAAACGGATATCTTTCTAAATATAGCAACTCGTCATTAACTCTCTTGTCGGCACATTAATCTGTGTGAGTTATGACATGATTAAGTAAGATTTAGCTGAAATCGAGGGATCTGACAAGTGGTATCTGAGCTGGTTACTGCTATTTTAGAAAGATTGTTGCTGATTGAAGATTTGAAGAAGAATGACGTAAGCAGACCACTGTTCGATTGATTTGTGACGTCAGCAGCCCTGTTTTCATTTTTCTTCCAGATCTACAATCTAACTGTGTTTTCTCTTCCTTATTTCAATTAAAGTTCTAATCTTTATATCTAAATCTTGTTCTAATCATATCAGACTCATCGGATCTGAGCATTCTGTTTTCAGATCTGATTATTTTGAAAATTTTTTAAAGAAACTGATTTTTGACTTCTCAAAATGTCTGTATATGAGGAACAAGAGGTGTCTACTAACAAGATACCAAGATTGTATGGACAGGAAAACTTTACCAAGTGGAATGTACTCTTTGAAGCAGCCGTATGCTACAATGATATTGATATGTGGAACTCCATCAAGAATGGTCCACAAGCTGCTATTGAAGAAGGTGCAAATGCAGCTGCAACTGCTGCAGTAAGAGAAAGAATGAGAAAGGTGGATGACAAAGCCTTAGCTATGATTAAGCTAGGTTTGTCCTGGGAGATTTTGACCAAGGTGGCACATCACACAACTGCCAAGCAAATGTATGATGCCATCCTTGAGATGTATGAAGGGAATACTGAACTAAAGAACATAAAGAAGCAAAGATTGAAGCTACAGTTGGAAAGGTTCAAGTATAAGGAAGGAGAGAGGTTGAAATCAATACTAGAACGTTTTCTAAGTATTGTGAATGACTTGAGGACAATTGATTATGTAATGACTGACTTTGATTTAAATACAAAGTTACTCAACTCAATGCCAAAAGAATGGTATACTGTTTGCAAGTTCATCCTTCAGAAGCATAATTTCAATGACTTGAAGTTGGATGATGTAGTATGCTTTCTTCAGGCTGCAGAACTTGAAATGATAGAGAGTGAGATGATTGAGGAAGATAGATCCTGCTTCAATGTTTCAAATGCATTGATTGAGCGCAAGGGAAATCTGTCTACCAAGAATTAACAGCAAATTCCCATTATTGAAGAACCAGCTGAACATAATGTTGATACTACAAAATCTTTCATTGGAGGTAGCACAAGTAATCAAGGAAATCAGCAGAGGTTCAATGTGCAACTGATTGATGATACTGAAACTGCCTCAATGGCAAGTGGGAATGTGCATCACTCTAGTGGTGTAAATGGTCAAAACAATGAAACAAATGCATTGTTGTCTATGTTTACTGAGTCATATAATGCATTTGTTGCAAAGAACCTAGTTCACACAAGTGTGTTACATGATGATTTAGAGCAAATTGATGAAGATGACTTGGAAGACATGGATTTGAAGTGGCAAGCTGCCATGTTGGGTTTGAGAAGTAAAAGGCTGTATAACAGAACTGGTAGGTCTCTGGTCCTAATGACAGGATTGGATTTGACAAGTCAAAATCAATCTGCTACAATTGTCAGCAACCTGGTTTGATTACAAGAGAATGCAATCAACCAAGAAACTTTCAAATGAATCAATTCCAGAATCAACAACCAGGAGGTCAGCAGCAATTTCGACAAAATCAACCAACAGGTCAGCAGCATTACCAACAAAATCAGCTAAGATTCAACAACAACAACAATTAAATGAAAAACTTCAACAACAACAACTTCAATCCCAACAACAATTACAACCCCAACTTCAACAGCTTTCGGCCTCAAATGAATAATCAACAACAAAGTATGCCACAGACTCAAGGTTTTCAAATGAATAACAATCAAAACCAGTCCCACCAAGAATGTTGATAAACTTCCAAAATATTCACCAGTCCCACCAAGAATGAAGAAACAGAATGATAAAGTGAAAAGAGAACATGTTTCTTTTGACATTTGTGAAAGGAGGAAGATAAACTACAATGCAGTCAGACCACCAAGCAAGGCTGTATTGGGTAGGATAAAGCAGAACAACAAAAAGAAGATGGTGACTGAAAAAGTTGATACAGAAAATTTTATCCCAGTTTATCCAATCTTTTCTAGTCATGAGGTGTTGGATGTTGGAGAAGTGGAAACTATGGAAGAGTATGAGAAAAGACAGTCAAGGGTTAGAGAAAGTAGTGATGAAGAACCCATGATTATTGAAAAAGTTGTCTTTGTCAAAAGCAAACTTGAATGACAAGACATTAAGATTGAGGAGTTTGTGCCATTCTCAATTAACTTTGATAGCTTAACATAAGACTCTAGGAGTCAAGTCACCTAAGCCAAGTGAAAGATTCAAGAAACCAAAAGAACATGAAATATTAAAAGGCAAGGTTTGGTGCAAAAGGTGTGATGAAATGGTCACCACACAGACTCATGCAATGAGAGATTGAAATTTCAACCATTTCATGTCCCAGATGGAACAAAGTATGGCCAAGACTTTGTCCTTTACAAACAGAAGTATGATGTATATCTGGGAAAAAGAAAGGTGTGTGAAAATGAAACCATGAACAGAGAAGAAAAGAAATCTGCAAAGGAGACAAGGATTGAGAAGAAAGCTGAAGTAACAACAAAGAAGCAGGTGGCTGAATTAGCAAGAAGAAGTAAATCTCCTTAGAAGCATGAGAAATTGACCAAAAAGAACTATCAGCCTTTGAGAATCAAACATGATACTCAATCAGTCAAATCTAATAGTTCTCAAGGATCATCAAGCAGTGATAAGACAAGAAGCAAAGGTGCATATTCTAGAAAGAAACCAACAGAACTCACTGGGGATGAGAAGCTTCTACTAAAGCATGGATATGAACCACATGGTTTCTTTTGGAAACCTAAGACTTAGAGTAAGGTTGAGCAAGTTGCTGATGTGAGAGACTACTCTGAGAAGAAGGACTATGTGATAAAGGAGTATGCTACTGTCTCAGCTGAATACCGGTGTCCAACCTCACTTGTTAAAACTCCAAGACAGTGTGGTTATGAAACAGATAATTCATACAACTTAGAATTGACTCATGAAGATCCTAAACCAACAACACTCACTTCCCAAGCTGTGTCTGAAACTAAATCTGATGAGCTGCAAGTTGATAAGGCTTGCACTTCATCACTCAACTAATCAAACTTTCTTTGTATGTGCAGGAACAGTCCACTTCTCTAAATGACATATGGTATATGGATAGTGGTTGTTCTAGGCACATGACTTGTGACAAGAGATCTCTTGTCAATTATGAAGAAAAGTATGAAGGTCCAGTAGCTTTTGGGAGTGATGAGAATGGTGGAAAGATTATTGGAAAAGGAATCTTAACAAATGGGAAAGTCTCATTTGATAATGTATTTTATGTTGAAGGTCCGAACCTCGGTATCCAGGACAAGGAATTTTTTCGTTCTCTCTTCTGTTCCAGGTAGCTTGGCCAGAGAGGCAATGTTCTCAACTGCAAATAAGAAGAAAAAAAGATTCAGAGTTAGGTCTATTATCACTGGTTATATCTTTGTTAATAATCCAGGATCCTACCCTTCTTAACCCAAGTCAAAGGTAAATCAGTCCCACCGGGTATAGAGTTATGATCCACAAAGAAAAATTGATTACTCTAGAAGGAATAATTTAGAGTTACTTTGGAGATGGGTTTGGGTTGATGAGGTTTGCACTTTAGTAAAAACCGATTTAAACCATGGGTTGTTAAGGTATAAAGGTAAGACAGCTCCTGTATGCCGAAATCGATCTTCTCTCCTCGATGATTCTCTCAATAGTGCCTAGGACTTTCCAAACCATGGGCATAGCTTAAATATATGACATGTCGGTAGATTCAAAGAAGTTATGTGTGAAATGAGGGAATGGATACGTGTAATCTATGAGAAAAGGGCAAGCCAGAAAACAAACCCAGGTTTGAGAATAAACATCACATCGGATAGTGGAGTCGTACGGTCGAAAAATAGTTCCCGGTGGAAACAGCGACCGAAATTCATCGACCTCGGGGTCAGCGAACTTACAAATCTCCATAGAAGGGTTAGCGATGAGGTACTGGGGCTGCATCTACGTCAGTTCAGAACCATCGGAGGACTGGTCGGAGTGTTTAGAGGGAGAAAAAGAAGTAACGGACATGTTTATCAGAATAATAAAATAATAGAGAGAGAAAAGAAGGTTACATGCTGAACGGCCGGGACATATGATTATAAATTAATTATAGGGATCACATGCATAGGCGGTTATGATTAATATCAAGGGTTTGATAAAAATTACATCTGGCAGCTGTCTAATCGGTTAATCTTTTTTGCAGGGACTTTGAATTTCAAAATGCCAGCTGTAAAGCATAAACACCCGCCATTTTGGGGGAAATTGTTAGGGCATATAATTTATGTTGAGGACCCTCTATCCTTGTTCAATTTGTGGATTACTTATCCTTACGATATGTTCCTGATTATAAAGGATCAAGGATTCTTGGTATTATATGTTTACTAATAATTGTATTTGAATAGTGTTGTGTTTGTTAGATATAACAGCTAGAAGACTGAGTCATCCTAATCTTGCGCTACTTGAAGACTTCCGCACGTGGTTAGTGACGATGAAAGGCTAGTGGAGTGGTGGCGTGAAAGTAGGAATTTAGTTACTATCGTTTTTTGTTTATAATCGAGATTAAGATCAGTTAGAAAACACATGTATTACACACACACACAAACACTTGAGCAATCGATAATTCTGAGCTCTTGTTGAGTCAAACAATTGACCTAAGGGGGAGATTGTTGAGTCAAAGATTTGACCAGAATGAAGTATATGGAAGATTGGAATCTTCTCAACGACCTCAGAATTCGCTAAGTATGGATCCGGGCACACCTTAGACATCCGATCAAGGTTTTACTTAGCCGGGTATGATATTTTTTCTATCGGGCAAGGTTTACTTTAAGAAGTCTTCTTTAATGGATTTTGAGCAGGGTTTGCAAATTAGTGTATTGCCGAGCAAGGTTCACTAGTTTATGTAAATCCGGGCAAGGTTCACTTTATCAAGCAAGTCTGTTCTTCAGAGCCAAGTATATTACTCTTCCGAGTAAGGTTTGGTTAACCAAGTCAAGAAGCCAAGTGATTGGAAGACCGGGCAAGGTATTCATTAATAAGTATGGTCCAAGTATGCTTGATAATCTAAAGGAATATCTCTAAGTAATACTGGGCAAGGTTCAGCTCAAGCAAGGAACATTACTCCCGAGTACACTTTGCTAATAAGTTATTTTATAGCAAAAAGCTGAAATGGATCATTGAAAAACAAGGTTGCTCATAAGGATTTGCCGGGCAAAGTTTGACAAAGCCAAGAAAGCTGAAGTCTACCCGGTGAGTATTTTACTTGGTTAAATACTCTTCAAGTAAAGTCTACCCGGAAACTGTTTCCGAGTACACTTCTATGTTACCAAGTCCAAGGATGGCAGAGTACAAAGCGTACTCGGAGAATAAAGAATGTTGTAAAGCCTACCCGGAAGATTTGTTTTACACTTAGTTTATTTTGAATATGTAATTTGAATATGTATGATTGTATTTAGGGTTTCTAGAAGGAATGACAGCTGTCCTAGGTTGGCAGGCCTATAAATAGAATGTTTAGTGCACGCCGCCAAAGAGAGGCACAATAAGGATAGTCAGACACATTTATTGAGAGAGAATATTGTGTGACGGCTGTCCTAGGATTCCTAAAACCCTAAATCGATTATCCACTTTGTATGATGAAAATTATATAGATGGAAATCTTTTGAGTGAATCCTGTGTGTGATTTCTACCTTTGATTATTCATTGCAACCGTATGTTTGTTATTGATTCAACATTTAACAAACGGATATCTTTCTAAATATAGCAACCCGTCATTAACTCTCTTTTCGGCACATTAATCTGTGTGAGTTATGACATGATTAAGATTCAGCTGAAATCGAGGGACCTGACAAGTGGTATCAGAGCTGGTTACTGCTATTTTGGAAAGATTGTTGCTTATTGAAGATTTGAAGAAGAATGACGTAAGTAGACCACTATTCGATTGATTTGTGACGTCAGCAGCCCTGTTTTCATTTTTCTTCCAGATCTACAATGTACCGGTGTTTTCTCTTCCTTATTTCAATTAAAGTTCTAATCTTTATATCTAAATCTTGGTCTAAGCACAACAGACACATCAGATCTGAGCATTCTGTTTTCAGATCTGATTATTTTGAAATTTTTTTTAAAGAAACTGATTTTTGACTTCTCAAAATGTCTGGATATAAGGAACAAGAGGTGTCTACTAACAAGCTACCAAGATTGTATGGACAGGAAAACTTTACCAAGTGGAAAGTACTCTTTGAAGCAGCCGTATGCTACAATGATATTGATATGTGGAACTCCATCAAGAATGGTCCACAAGCTGCTGTTGAAGAAGGTGCAAATGCAGCTGCAACTGCTGCAGTAATAGAAAGAATGAGAAAGGTGGATGACAAAGCCTTAGCTATGATTAAGCTAGGTTTGTCTTGGGAGATTTTGACCAAGGTGGCACATCACACAACTGCCAAGCAAATGTATGATGCCATCCTTGAGATGTATGAATGGAATACTGAACTAAAGAACATAAAGAAGCAAAGACTGAAGCAACTGTTGGAAAGGTTCAAGTATAAGGAATGAGAGAGGTTGAAATCAATACTAGAACGTTTTCTAAGTATTGTGAATGACTTGAGGACAACTGATTATGTAATGACTGACTTTGATTTAAATACAAAGTTACTCAACTCAATGCCAAAAGAATGGTATACTGCTTGCAAGTTCATCCTTCAGAAGCATAATTTCAATGAATTGAAATTGGATGATGTAGTATGCTTTCTTCAGGCTGCAGAACTTGAAATGATAGAGAATGAGATGATTAAGGAAGATAGACCCTGCTTCAATGTTTCAAATGCATTGATTGCACCCATGGGAAATCTGTCTACCAAGAATCAACAGCAAATTCCCATTATTGAAGAACCAGCTGAACATAATGTTGATACTCCAAAATCTTTCAATGGAGGTAGCACAAGTAATCAAGGAAATCAGCAGAGGTTCAATGTGCAACTGATTGATGATACTGAAACTGCCTCAATGGCAAGTGGGAATGTGCATCACTCTAGTGGTGTAAATGGTCAAAACAATGAAACAAATGCATTGCTGTCTATGTTTACTGAGTCATACAATGAATTTTTTGCAAAGAACCTAGTTCACACAAGTGTGGTACATGATGATTTAGAGCAAATTGATGAAGATGACTTGGAAGACATGGATTTGAAGTGGCAAGCTGCCATGTTGGGTTTGAGAAGTAAAAGGCTGTATAACAGAACTGGTAGGTCTCTGGTCCTAATGACAGGATTGGATTTGACAAGTCAAAAGCAATCTGCTACAATTGTCAGCAACCTGGTTTGATTGCAAGAGAATACAATCAACCAAGAAACTTTCAAATGAATCAATTCCAGAATCAACAACCAGGAGGTCAGCAGCAATATCAACAAAATCAACCAAGAGGTCAGCAGCATTACCAACAAAATCAGCTAAGATTCAACAACAACAACAATCAAATGAATGACTTCAACAACAACTTCAATCCCAACAACAATTACAACCCCAACTTCAACAACTTTCGGCCTCAAATGAATAATCAACAACAAAGTATGCCACAGACTCAAGGTTTTCAAATGAATAACAATCAAAACCTTCAAGCAGCTCAAAATATTCCAAGCAACGCTGTTCCAGCAAAACAAAATCAGATCATAAATCAAGGAAATGTGGCAGTGACTACACAGCATGAAGGAAATTTTGATTGGAGCAATCATGAAGAGGACATTGCAGATGATATCAAGAAAGCAAATGTGGCATTCATGGCCATAATTGAGAAAGAAAAAGGATCATCATCTCAGGTACACTCTGCTCCTACTGTTGATTTAAATGAACTTATCATTGAATTGAAAACAAAAGTTGGCAAGCTGGAAAGTGAGTGTTTTAGAAAACAAAGTATCATCAATGGGTATGAGGCAAGTGAAATGATCAGTGAAGAAAAGATTAAAAGCCTCGAAGATGATTGCATGATCAATTACAGAACTCAAACTAGATACATCACTGAGATTGATGGATTAAAGAAGATGTTGGTTGAAGAAAAGGTGCAAAACACAAGACTGAAGATTGAAACTGAATTTCTGAAGAAATTGGTCTCAACAGGCAACATATGTGGTATACTGAACCAGGTGAAGGACCAAGACAAATACAAAGCAGTTCCACCTCCATTCAACAACAACTTCATGCCAAAAGTTGACAAAGAGAAAAGAGATGCATACTTGCAGGAATTCAGAGATGTCTTTCAAGACAAGGAAGAATTTGTTGATTTGTACAAAAAGGTAGATGTCACACCCTCAAAATCCACTAACGGAGTTTTACCGTCAGAGGGTGCGAACTAACAGGATCGGAATCATTAGTTATAATCAAACCATAAAAACATTAAATGAAAATAAGTGCGGAAGCGTAAATATATAAACCAAGTGTTGCACCACGCAGGACGACTTAAAAACCCACATAGTAACAGTTTTAAACAAGTTTGCATAATCAATAGTGTTCAAAACAATGCATGATCCTATACCGCGCGCCCGCCTCGGCTACCTGAGAATAACATACTAAAAGTGTCAACACGAGGTTGGTGAGTTAACAAGTTTATATAAAATAAAGCGTTTAGCGTTCTGCGTTTAGCGTTTTGCGTTTAGCGTTTACCAGATGGTGTTAAATCAATTATATATCGATAGGTAGCTAGCCTATACAAAAAGTATTACTAAGTGTTCGACACCGAAGCTGACTGTTTATCATGTGCCTTGCCACCAGGTCTATCCCGACCATGGTAATGTGTTAGCCAAAATTACACCCACTCGACCTCCAGTCGAGCTTAGCGTTGGGTGGGGTTTGTCAAACCCAGTAGTACTACTCAACAGTGACTCGCTATTTTCCAATACTAAACGGTTCGATGTGTAGGACTTCAATTGTTTCTTTTGCTACTTAGCCTTTACAAGAGATATATAATCTACTAACAAAATCTAAAAGCGTTTTCGGAGTATGTTATCTCCCCCAAGTGAAAAGCGTTTAAAGAGTTTAAAAGTGGAAAGTGAAACTCACTGTTTGCGAAGAATTCCCAAAAACAAGTCACCCAAGTGATGCGCGTCACAGAAATCTCTCACTAGCGTTCTATAACAACAAGGAGATTTTCTAAGAGTCGGAACTATTATCGAGTCTCTAGACTCGGCACATAATACTTAAGCACAAGATACGTTTCATGTTTCGTTTGTGACTCGTGTGTGACTTAACAAGCACATTTGTGATACGTTACATGTTGTGAACAACTATCTACGTGTCACGTGTTAATAGTGTATATTACTAGCAATTATCCCCCGCAAGGGCAATTTGTTCCAAAACATAACAATTATCTAGCAATAAGCACGTTACATGTATTTTCACAAAGTTCAGCAGTTAGTTTCATCACGACAGAATTCTACTTGAAAGATTACTATATTCAATAGGTCACAACATATCAAATAATTCACCAAAAATCGTCACAAAAACATACATGTGTTAGGTTTCCAAAACATATTTTATTGTATTTTTATTCTTCATAGATTTCTCACAATGATCAAAACATTACAGCAAACTCACCACAGTCAAATTCATGCGCAACAGAATGATATTTGTTATTCCCGTTAAATGAAAAATCTAATTAATGACCAATTGGGTTAGGTTCTTAACTAAACAAGTTAACTTCCAGAAGTGGAACCAACCCATTTGGTCTTGTATTTTATGAGATATGCTAATTACAAAACAACTTAACAGCAGGTCTCACAACTCAGATTTGCACTTCAGTTTTGTAAAATCATAAAGATTAACTTTTACTCGTCCAAAAATTACAAACTTAGACTTTATAGAAACTAGACTCATTATAGTACCCTGTAGTGTTAACAAACTCAACCAATTTCCACATTAACAATTAGTTACAGTTGTCTAGTCATAACTTACAATCTGTCCAGTACCAGTTTTGACCTTTAATCACATTTAAATCGTTTGACCAACCAAAACACCTCCAAATTAGACGTGGTTGGACTTTCTGAAAACTAGACTCAGATTGCTACCTTGTAGACTCATAATTAGCTCAGTTTGCTTTTATATTCAACAAGTTACACATCGTTCAAGTTTAACAATCACTGCTGTCAAAACTCAGCAAGCATAAACAATCATCTAACATGCATCCTAAGCATACGACAAAACCCAAAACATGTAATACATATAATTAATCATCAAAATCAGTAATAACCCTCTAGGGTTTACAAACAATCAATGATTCATCAATCTTTCACCGTTCAAAATCACATATGACTATCAATATCAAACACTAACACATAATCAATCATCCTCTAGCCAATATCAATCATAAAACACTTAATACATGATATTCAATAGTTAGGGTTTCATATTTATACCTTAAAAACGCAGGAATAACCAAGAGACACGTGAGAGGTGCTTAGAAACGAGTGTAGGATGCTCCGACTATGAAAGATACGATCAAAACGGTGTGATATGTGTGTGTGTGTGGCTGCCGATCGCAAAGAGAGGGGAGGGGGGGGGGGGCTGGCCGTCGGGTAGAGAGAAAGAGAGAGAGTGTTAGGGTTTAGGTTAATATTATTATTTATAATAACATGTTACATCTAGGTCCCTCAACTTCTAATAGTTACTTTTCTAGCTTAATTTGACTTGTTTGCATCTTGAGTTAACGTTTCATACAATGTTATCACATAACACATAAGTCTAACACATAATTATCACATAATTATTGTTTTGACGTTTTTCGTTTATTCACCAATTGTTTGCGTCAACTCGTTTGCGTTTCGGTGCAATCCCCGAAAGACTACACATGTAGTAGTTGTCAAGCGTCATTTAAAACCTTAGTTTAAATGTAATGAGATGTGCGTTATAGATCCAGTGATCTTAAGTTTGAATTGACGGAGTTTGAGTTAACGGAGTTAACCTGAAATTGACGAGTGTCACATCATTCCCATGTTAAAGAATTTTTGTCCCGAAAATTTGAGTCAAGTCGTGATGAGTGTCTGAAAAAGTAAGAAAAATTTTCAGTTTGTCATATCATCCCCTAGTAGAAAGAAATTTCGTCCCGAAATTTAATATATACCTCCGGTGATTTCTGACGATTCGACGGGTTTTCGCGGTTTTCTGTGTTTGGTCAGCCCTTCAAAAAGGTGAGGATACTTTTTCATCATTTGATCTCGCGTTCCCACGTGAACTCCGGTCCACGTCTCGAGTTCCAACGAACCTTAACAATTGAAATTTTGATGTGCTTGAGTGTTTTGGTTTCCCAATCCAAAACTTCGACTGGTTCTTCAATGAAGCGTAACTGTTCATCAACTTGCAATTTGTCCAAAGGAACTGCTTGGGTTTCATCGGAAAGAAATTTCTTCAAATTGGATACATGGAATACATTGTGTACGCCACTGAGTTCTGTTGGCAAGTCCAGTCGGTACGCCACCGGACCAATGCGCTCAGTTATTCGGTAAGGACTAACGTATCGTGGATTGAGTTTATTTCGCTTCCCAAAGCGAACCACACCTTTCCAAGGTGAGACTTTGAGTAATACTTGGTCGTTCACTAGAAATTCGAGAGGCTTTCGGCGCTTATCGGCGTATCTCTTTTGGCGATCTCGTGCTGCTGCCATGCGGTTTCGGATTTGAACAATCTTTTCAGAGGTTTCAAGTACCAATTCTGAACCAGTGATTTGGCTGTCACCCACCTCTGCCCAGCAGAGAGGTGATCGACACTTCCGTCCATACAATGCTTCAAACGGCGCTGTTTTAATGCTTGCGTGGTAGCTGTTATTATACGAAAACTCTACCAAAGGTAAGTGAGGTTCCCAACTTTTTCCGAAATCCAACACACATGCACGCAGCATGTCCTCCAAGGGCTGAATAGTGCGCTCACTTTGCCCATCCGTCTGAGGATGGTATGCTGTACTCATATCCAGGCGGGGTACCTAGTGCGCTTTGTAGTGACTTCCAAAAGTGCGAAGTGAAACGGGAATCTCGATCAAATATGATTGAGACAGGCACTCCGTGTCTAGACACTACTTCCTTCATGTAGATGTGAGTCAGTCTTTCCATTTTGTCCGGTTCCTTAATCGCTATGAAGTGTGCAGACTTAGTCAATCGGTCAACGATCACCGAGATGGTATCGCATCCCGTCGGTGTTTTAGGTAATCCCGTGATAAAATCCATTGAAATGTGTTCCCATTTCCACATTGGGAGTTCCGGTTGCTGTAGCAGGCCAGATGGTTTCTGATATTCTATTTTGACTCTTGCACAAGTCAAGTATTTGCTCACGAAGGTGGCAATGTCGGCTTTCATGTTTGGCTACCAGTAAAGTGCCTTTAAGTCATGGTACATGTTATCTGAGCCGGGGTGGATAGAATATCAGGACTTATGTGCTTCGTCCATCACTAGAGTTCTCAACTCTCCGTATCGTGGAATCCAAATCCGGTTCTCAAAACATCGGACCCCGTCTAATTTGGTTTTGAGTTGCCTGTTCATGCCCCGCATGAGTTCTGATGGAAGATTATCATCTTTCAAAGCTTCGAGTTGCGCATCGCGAATCTGATCGGGTAAGTTGGCATGAATCGTAAGTTGCAATGCTCGCACTCGCCTGGGTTTATCGGTTTCTTTTCTGCTGAGAGCGTCGGCCACTACATTGGCCTTGCCAGGGTGGTACTTGGTGGCACAATCATAATTCTTAAGCAGCTCGAGCCAACGACGCTGTCGCATATTCAGCTCTTTCTGATCGTAGATACGTTGGAGACTCTTGTGGTCGGTGTAAATGGTAAACTTGGTACCGTACAAGTAATGCCTCCATATCTTAAGGGTGAACACCACAGCTCCAAGTTCCAAGTCATGGATCGTGTAGTTCTTATCGTGAATCCGTAGTTGTCGAGAGGCATAGGCTATAACCTTCTCGAGTTGCATCAACACGCAACCGAGACCTTGTATCGATGCGTCACAATGTACCTCAAAATTCTCTGTTTCCTCGGGGAGGGCTAGAATAGGGGCGCTACAGAGTTTGGTTTTCAACAGTTGAAAAGCGGATTCTTGCGCGTCACCCCAATTGTACTTAGTACCCTTGTGAGTCAAGCGGTGAGGGGTTGAGCAATCTTTGAAAATCCCTCGATAAAACGTTGGTAGTAGCCGGCCAGTCCTAGGAATTGCCGCACCTCAGTCGGAGTCTTAGGTGCTTCCCAGTTTTTGATAGCCTCTACCTTACCAGGATCGACATGGATACCATTCTCGTTGATCACATGTCCTAAAAAGTGAACTTCGCGAAGCCAAAATTCTCATTTCGAGAGTTTAGCGTACAGTTGTTCCTTCTTTAGTAATTCCAGAATTAATCTCAAGTGTTCTTCGTGGTCGGCCACGTCCTTGGAGTAGACGAGAATATCATCAATGAAAACAATCACAAACTTGTCGAGGTACGCCTTGCATACTCGATTCATGAGATCCATAAATACTGCTGGTGCGTTGGTTAAGCCAAAAGGCATAACTGAAAACTCATAGTGACCATACCGAGTTCTGAAAGCCGTCTTTGAAATATCTTCTTCGCGCACTCTTAATTGATGGTAACCAGATCTCAGATCGATCTTCAAGTAGTAACTCGATCCTTGAAGTTGGTCAAACAGATCGTCAATTCGGGTAAGGGATAACGATTCTTAATCGTCACCTTGTTCAACTCCCAGTAATCGATACACATGCGAAAAGTCCCGTCCTTCTTTCGAACAAATAAGACAGGGGCTCCCCATGGCGATGAGCTATGTCGGATAAAACCTTTATCCAACAAATCTTGCAACTGAGTGGACAACTCCTGAAGCTCCGCCGGTGCGAGCTGATACGGGGCTCATGCTATGGGTGCTGCACCGGGGGTCAATTCGATTTGGAATTCGACTTGTCGAATAGGAGGGAGTCCAGGCAAATCCTCCTGGAAAACTTCCGGAAAATCTCGCACAATCGGTATATCTTCGATTCGCTTCTCCTCCGCGGGTT